>NW_027364693.1:0-189266 GCF_046119375.1 Phyllobates terribilis
CAAAAATCAATGAATATTGTAAATGCACAAACAGTAATATCTCCACATTGCAAGGTGCAATTCTGAAATTTTTTGCTATTTTCCTGTAAATCCTAGCATGATAAAGAAGATTCAAAGAGAGTGAGATGCCAGCTCCTTTCATTCAGTCAGTAGCTTCAAAACATTTCTGGTATATGAAAAACGTTTATCAATGGCAAAAATCAATGAATATTGTAAATGCACAAACAGTAATATCTCCACATTGCAAGGTGCAATTCTGAAATTTTTTGCTTTTTCCTGCTAATCCTAGCATGATAAAGAAGATTCAAAGAGAGTGAGATGCCAGCTCCTTTCATTCAGTCAGTAGCTTCAAACATTTCTGGACGTTTTTCAATGGCAAAAATCAATGAATATTGTAAATGCACAAACAGTAATATCTCCACATTGCAAGGTGCAATTCTGAAATTTTTTGCTTTTTCCTGCTAATCCTAGCATGATAAAGAAGATTCAAAGAGAGTGAGATGCCAGCTCCTTTCATTCAGTCAGTAGCTTCAAACATTTCTGGTATATGAAAAACATGTTTTTCAATGGCAAAATCAATGAATATTGTAAATGCACAAACAGTAATATCTCCACATTGCAAGGTGCAATTCTGAAATTTTTGCTTTTTCCTGCTAATCCTAGCATGATAAAGAAGATTCAAAGAGAGTGAGATGCCAGCTCCTTTCATTCAGTCAGTAGCTTCAAACATTTCTGGACGTTTTTCAATGGCAAAAATCAATGAATATTGTAAATGCACAAACAGTAATATCTCCACATTGCAAGGTGCAATTCTGAAATTTTTTGCTTTTTCCTGCTAATCCTAGCATGATAAAGAAGATTCAAAGAGAGTGAGATGCCAGCTCCTTTCATTCAGTCAGTAGCTTCAAACATTTCTGGTATATGAAAAACATGTTTTTCAATGGCAAAAATCAATGAATATTGTAAATGCACAACAGTAATATCTCCACATTGCAAGGTGCAATTCTGAAATTTTTTGCTTTTTCCTGCTAATCCTAGCATGATAAAGAAGATTCAAAGAGAGTGAGATGCCAGCTCCTTTCGTTCAGTCAGTAGCTTCAAACATTTCTGGTATATGAAAAACATGTTTTTCAATGGCAAAAATCAATGAATATTGTAAATGCACAAACAGTAATATCTCCACATTGCAAGGTGCAATTCTGAAATTTTTTGCTTTTTCCTGTTAATCCTAGCATGATAAAGAAGATTCAAAGAGAGTGAGATGCAGACTCCTTTCATTCAGTCAGTAGCTTCAAACATTTCTGGTATATGAAAAACGTTTTTCAATGGCAAAAATCAATGAATATTGTAAATGCACAAACAGTAATATCTCCACATTGCAAGGTGCAATTCTGAAATTTTTTGCTTTTTCCTGCTAATCCTAGCATGATAAAGAAGATTCAAAGAGAGTGAGATGCCAGCTCCTTTCATTCAGTCAGTAGCTTCAAACATTTCTGGACGTTTTTCAATGGCAAAAATCAATGAATATTGTAAATGCACAAACAGTAATATCTCCACATTGCAAGGTGCAATTCTGGAAATTTTTTGCTTTTTCCTGCTAATCCTAGCATGATAAAGAAGATTCAAAGAGAGTGAGATGCCAGCTCCTTTCATTCAGTCAGTAGCTTCAAACATTTCTGGTATATGAAAAACATGTTTTTCGCAAAAATCAATGAATATTGTAAATGCACAAACAGTAATATCTCCACATTGCAAGGTGCAATTCTGAAATTTTTTGCTTTTTCCTGCTAATCCTAGCATGATAAAGAAGATTCAAAGAGAGTGAGATGCCAGCTCCTTTCATTCAGTCAGTAGCTTCAAACATTTCTGGACGTTTTTCAATGGCAAAAATCAATGAATATTGTAAATGCACAAACAGTAATATCTCCACATTGCAAGGTGCAATTCTGAAATTTTTTGCTTTTTCCTGTTAATCCTAGCATGATAAAGAAGATTCAAAGAGAGTGAGATGCCAGCTCCTTTCATTCAGTCAGTAGCTTCAAACATTTCTGGTATATGAAAAACATGTTTTTCAATGGCAAAAATCAATGAATATTGTAAATGCACAAACAGTAATATCTCCACATTGCAAGGTGCAATTCTGAAATTTTTTGCTTTTTCCTGTTAATCCTAGCATGATAAAGAAGATTCAAAGAGAGTGAGATGCCAGCTCCTTTCATTCAGTCAGTAGCTTCAAACATTTCTGGTATATGAAAAACATGTTTTTCAATGGCAAAAATCAATGAATATTGTAAATGCACAAACAGTAATATCTCCACATTGCAAGGTGCAATTCTGAAATTTTTTGCTTTTTCCTGCTAATCCTAGCATGATAAAGAAGATTCAAAGAGAGTGAGATGCCAGCTCCTTTCGTTCAGTCAGTAGCTTCAAACATTTCTGGTATATGAAAAACATGTTTTTCAATGGCAAAAATCAATGAATATTGTAAATGCACAAACAGTAATATCTCCACATTGCAAGGTGCAATTCTGAAATTTTTTGCTTTTTCCTGTTAATCCTAGCATGATAAAGAAGATTCAAAGAGAGTGAGATGCCAGCTCCTTTCATTCAGTCAGTAGCTTCAAACATTTCTGGTATATGAAAAACATGTTTTTCAATGGCAAAAATCAATGAATATTGTAAATGCACAAACAGTAATATCTCCACATTGCAAGGTGCAATTCTGAAATTTTTTGCTTTTTCCTGTTAATCCTAGCATGATAAAGAAGATTCAAAGAGAGTGAGATGCCAGCTCCTTTCATTCAGTCAGTAGCTTCAAACATTTCTGGTATATGAAAAACATGTTTTTCAATGGCAAAAATCAATGAATATTGTAAATGCACAAACAGTAATATCTCCACATTGCAAGGTGCAATTCTGAAATTTTTTGCTTTTTCCTGCTAATCCTAGCATGATAAAGAAGATTCAAAGAGAGTGAGATGCCAGCTCCTTTCATTCAGTCAGTAGCTTCAAACATTTCTGGACGTTTTTCAATGGCAAAAATCAATGAATATTGTAAATGCACAAACAGTAATATCTCCACATTGCAAGGTGCAATTCTGAAATTTTTTGCTTTTTCCTGTTAATCCTAGCATGATAAAGAAGATTCAAAGAGAGTGAGATGCCAGCTCCTTTCATTCAGTCAGTAGCTTCAAACATTTCTGGTATATGAAAAACATGTTTTTCAATGGCAAAAATCAATGAATATTGTAAATGCACAAACAGTAATATCTCCACATTGCAAGGTGCAATTCTGAAATTTTTTGCTTTTTCCTGCTAATCCTAGCATGATAAAGAAGATTCAAAGAGAGTGAGATGCCAGCTCCTTTCATTCAGTCAGTAGCTTCAAACATTTCTGGTATATGAAAAACATGTTTTTCAATGGCAAAAATCAATGAATATTGTAAATGCACAAACAGTAATATCTCCACATTGCAAGGTGCAATTCTGAAATTTTTTGCTTTTTCCTGTTAATCCTAGCATGATAAAGAAGATTCAAAGAGAGTGAGATGCCAGCTCCTTTCATTCAGTCAGTAGCTTCAAACATTTCTGGTATATGAAAAACATGTTTTTCAATGGCAAAAATCAATGAATATTGTAAATGCACAAACAGTAATATCTCCACATTGCAAGGTGCAATTCTGAAATTTTTTGCTTTTTCCTGCTAATCCTAGCATGATAAAGAAGATTCAAAGAGAGTGAGATGCCAGCTCCTTTCATTCAGTCAGTAGCTTCAAATATTTCTGGTATATAAAAAACATGTTTTTCAATGGCAAAAATCAATGAATATTGTAAATGCACAAACAGTAATATCTCCACATTGCAAGGTGCAATTCAGAAATTTTTTGCTTTTTCCTGCTAATCCTAGCATGATAAAGAAGATTCAAAGAGAGTGAGATGCCAGCTCCTTTCATTCAGTCAGTAGCTTCAAACATTTCTGGACGTTTTTCAATGGCAAAAATCAATGAATATTGTAAATGCACAAACAGTAATATCTCCACATTGCAAGGTGCAATTCTGAAATTTTTTGCTTTTTCCTGTTAATCCTAGCATGATAAAGAAGATTCAAAGAGAGTGAGATGCCAGCTCCTTTCATTCAGTCAGTAGCTTCAAACATTTCTGGTATATGAAAAACATGTTTTTCAATGGCAAAAATCAATGAATATTGTAAATGCACAAACAGTAATATCTCCACATTGCAAGGTGCAATTCTGAAATTTTTTGCTTTTTCCTGTTAATCCTAGCATGATAAAGAAGATTCAAAGAGAGTGAGATGCCAGCTCCTTTCATTCAGTCAGTAGCTTCAAACATTTCTGGTATATGAAAAACATGTTTTTCAATGGCAAAAATCAATGAATATTGTAAATGCACAAACAGTAATATCTCCACATTGCAAGGTGCAATTCTGAATTTTTTTCCTTTTTCCTGCTAATCCTAGCATGATAAAGAAGATTCAAAGAGAGTGAGATGCCAGCTCCTTTCATTCAGTCAGTAGCTTCAAACATTTCTGGACGTTTTTCAATGGCAAAAATCAATGAATATTGTAAATGCACAAACAGTAATATCTCCACATTGCAAGGTGCAATTCTGAAATTTTTTGCTTTTTCCTGTTAATCCTAGCATGATAAAGAAGATTCAAAGAGAGTGAGATGCCAGCTCCTTTCATTCAGTCAGTAGCTTCAAACATTTCTGGTATATGAAAAACATGTTTTTCAATGGCAAAAATCAATGAATATTGTAAATGCACAAACAGTAATATCTCCACATTGCAAGGTGCAATTCTGAAATTTTTTGCTTTTTCCTGTTAATCCTAGCATGATAAAGAAGATTCAAAGAGAGTGAGATGCCAGCTCCTTTCATTCAGTCAGTAGCTTCAAACATTTCTGGTATATGAAAAACATGTTTTTCAATGGCAAAAATCAATGAATATTGTAAATGCACAAACAGTAATATCTCCACATTGCAAGGTGCAATTCTGAAATTTTTTGCTTTTTCCTGTTAATCCTAGCATGATAAAGAAGATTCAAAGAGAGTGAGATGCCAGCTCCTTTCATTCAGTCAGTAGCTTCAAACATTTCTGGTATATGAAAAACATGTTTTTCAATGGCAAAAATCAATGAATATTGTAAATGCACAAACAGTAATATCTCCACATTGCAAGGTGCAATTCTGAAATTTTTTTGCTTTTTCCTGCTAATCCTAGCATGATAAAGAAGATTCAAAGAGAGTGAGATGCCAGCTCCTTTCATTCAGTCAGTAGCTTCAAACATTTCTGGACGTTTTTCAATGGCAAAAATCAATGAATATTGTAAATGCACAAACAGTAATATCTCCACATTGCAAGGTGCAATTCTGGAATTTTTTGCTTTTTCCTGTTAATCCTAGCATGATAAAGAAGATTCAAAGAGAGTGAGATGCCAGCTCCTTTCATTCAGTCAGTAGCTTCAAACATTTCTGGTATATGAAAAACATGTTTTTCAATGGCAAAAATCAATGAATATTGTAAATGCACAAACAGTAATATCTCCACATTGCAAGGTGCAATTCTGAAATTTTTTGCTTTTTCCTGCTAATCCTAGCATGATAAAGAAGATTCAAAGAGAGTGAGATGCCAGCTCCTTTCATTCAGTCAGTAGCTTCAAACATTTCTGGTATATGAAAAACATGTTTTTCAATGGCAAAAATCAATGAATATTGTAAATGCACAAACAGTAATATCTCCACATTGCAAGGTGCAATTCTGAAATTTTTTGCTTTTTCCTGCTAATCCTAGCATGATAAAGAAGATTCAAAGAGAGTGAGATGCCAGCTCCTTTCATTCAGTCAGTAGCTTCAAACATTTCTGGTATATGAAAAACATGTTTTTCAATGGCAAAAATCAATGAATATTGTAAATGCACAAACAGTAATATCTCCACATTGCAAGGTGCAATTCTGAAATTTTTAGCTTTTTCCTGTTAATCCTATCATGATAAAGATTCAAAGAGAGTGAGATGCCAGCTCCTTTCATTCAGTCAGTAGCTTCAAACATTTCTGGACGTTTTTCAATGGCAAAAATCAATGAATATTGTAAATGCACAAACAGTAATATCTCCACATTGCAAGGTGCAATTCTGAAATTTTTTGCTTTTTCCTGTTAATCCTAGCATGATAAAGAAGATTCAAAGAGAGTGAGATGCCAGCTCCTTTCATTCAGTCAGTAGCTTCAAACATTTCTGGTATATGAAAAACGTTTTTCAATGGCAAAAATCAATGAATATTGTAAATGCACAAACAGTAATATCTCCACATTGCAAGGTGCAATTCTGAAATTTTTTGCTTTTTCCTGCTAATCCTAGCATGATAAAGAAGATTCCAAGAGAGTGAGATGCCAGCTCCTTTCATTCAGTCAGTAGCTTCAAACATTTCTGGACGTTTTTCAATGGCAAAAATCAATGAATATTGTAAATGCACAAACAGTAATATCTCCACATTGCAAGGTGCAATTCTGAAATTTTTTGCTTTTTCCTGCTAATCCTAGCATGATAAAGAAGATTTAAAGAGAGTGAGATGCCAGCTCCTTTCATTCAGTCAGTAGCTTCAAACATTTCTGGTATATGAAAAACATGTTTTTCAATGGCAAAAATCAATGAATATTGTAAATGCACAAACAGTAATATCTCCACATTGCAAGGTGCAATTCTGAAATTTTTTGCTTTTTCCTGCTAATCCTAGCATGATAAAGAAGATTCAAAGAGAGTGAGATGCCAGCTCCTTTCATTCAGTCAGTAGCTTCAAACATTTCTGGACGTTTTTCAATGGCAAAAATTAATGAATATTGTAAATGCACAAACAGTAATATCTCCACATTGCAAGGTGCAATTCTGAAATTTTTTGCTTTTTCCTGCTAATCCTAGCATGATAAAGAAGATTCAAAGAGAGTGAGATGCCAGCTCCTTTCATTCAGTCAGTAGCTTCAAACATTTCTGGTATATGAAAAACATGTTTTTCAATGGCAAAAATCAATGAATATTGTAAATGCACAAACAGTAATATCTCCACATTGCAAGGTGCAATTCTGAAATTTTTTGCTTTTTCCTGCTAATCCTAGCATGATAAAGAAGATTCAAAGAGAGTGAGATGCCAGCTCCTTTCATTCAGTCAGTAGCTTCAAACATTTCTGGACGTTTTTCAATGGCAAAAATCAATGAATATTGTAAATGCACAAACAGTAATATCTCCACATTGCAAGGTGCAATTCTGAAATTTTTTGCTTTTTCCTGTTAATCCTAGCATGATAAAGAAGATTCAAAGAGAGTGAGATGCCAGCTCCTTTCATTCAGTCAGTAGCTTCAAACATTTCTGGTATATGAAAAACATGTTTTTCAATGGCAAAAATCAATGAATATTGTAAATGCACAAACAGTAATATCTCCACATTGCAAGGTGCAATTCTGAAATTTTTTGCTTTTTCCTACTAATCCTAGCATGATAAAGAAGATTCAAAGAGAGTGAGATGCCAGCTCCTTTCGTTCAGTCAGTAGCTTCAAACATTTCTGGTATATGAAAAACATGTTTTTCAATGGCAAAAATCAATGAATATTGTAAATGCACAAACAGTAATATCTCCACATTGCAAGGTGCAATTCTGAAATTTTTTGCTTTTTCCTTTTAATCCTAGCATGATAAAGAAGATTCAAAGAGAGTGAGATGCCAGCTCCTTTCATTCAGTCAGTAGCTTCAAACATTTCTGGTATATGAAAAACGTTTTTCAATGGCAAAAATCAATGAATATTGTAAATGCACAAACAGTAATATCTCCACATTGCAAGGTGCAATTCTGAAATTTTTTGCTTTTTCCTGCTAATCCTAGCATGATAAAGAAGATTCAAAGAGAGTGAGATGCCAGCTCCTTTCATTCAGTCAGTAGCTTCAAACATTTCTGGACGTTTTTCAATGGCAAAAATCAATGAATATTGTAAATGCACAAACAGTAATATCTCCACATTGCAAGGTGCAATTCTGAAATTTTTTGCTTTTTCCTGCTAATCCTAGCATGATAAAGAAGATTCAAAGAGAGTGAGATGCCAGCTCCTTTCATTCAGTCAGTAGCTTCAAACATTTCTGGTATATGAAAAACATGTTTTTCAATGGCAAAAATCAATGAATATTGTAAATGCACAAACAGTAATATCTCCACATTGCAAGGTGCAATTCTGAAATTTTTTGCTTTTTCCTGCTAATCCTAGCATGATAAAGAAGATTCAAAGAGAGTGAGATGCCAGCTCCTTTCATTCAGTCAGTAGCTTCAAACACTTCTGGATGTTTTTCAATGGCAAAAATCAATGAATATTGTAAATGCACAAACAGTAATATCTCCACATTGCAAGGTGCAATTCTGAAATTTTTTGCTTTTTCCTGCTAATCCTAGCATGATAAAGAAGATTCAAAGAGAGTGAGATGCCAGCTCCTTTCATTCAGTCAGTAGCTTCAAACATTTCTGGACGTTTTTCAATGGCAAAAATGAATGAATATTGTAAATGCACAAACAGTAATATCTCCACATTGCAAGGTGCAATTCTGAAATTTTTTGCTTTTTCCTGTTAATCCTAGCATGATAAAGAAGATTCAAAGAGAGTGAGATGCCAGCTCCTTTCATTCAGTCAGTAGCTTCAAACATTTCTGGACGTTTTTCAATGGCAAAAATGAATGAATATTGTAAATGCACAAACAGTAATATCTCCACATTGCAAGGTGCAATTCTGAAATTTTTTGCTTTTTCCTGTTAATCCTAGCATGATAAAGAAGATTCAAAGAGAGTGAGATGCCAGCTCCTTTCATTCAGTCAGTAGCTTCAAACATTTCTGGTATATGAAAAACATGTTTTTCAATGGCAAAAATGAATGAATATTGTAAATGCACAAACAGTAATATCTCCACATTGCAAGGTGCAATTCTGAAATTTTTTGCTTTTTCCTGCTAATCCTAGCATGATAAAGAAGATTCAAAGAGAGTGAGATGCCAGCTCCTTTCGTTCAGTCAGTAGCTTCAAACATTTCTGGTATATGAAAAACATGTTTTTCAATGGCAAAAATCAATGAATATTGTAAATGCACAAACAGTAATATCTCCACATTGCAAGGTGCAATTCTGAAATTTTTTGCTTTTTCCTGTTAATCCTAGCATGATAAAGAAGATTCAAAGAGAGTGAGATGCCAACTCCTTTCATTCAGTCAGTAGCTTCAAACATTTCTGGTATATGAAAAACATGTTTTTCAATGGCAAAAATCAATGAATATTGTAAATGCACAAACAGTAATATCTCCACATTGCAAGGTGCAATTCTGAAATTTTTTGCTTTTTCCTGTTAATCCTAGCATGATAAAGAAGATTCAAAGAGAGTGAGATGCCAGCTCCTTTCATTCAGTCAGTAGCTTCAAACATTTCTGGTATATGAAAAACATGTTTTTCAATGGCAAAAATCAATGAATATTGTAAATGCACAAACAGTAATATCTCCACATTGCAAGGTGCAATTCTGAAATTTTTTGCTTTTTCCTGCTAATCCTAGCATGATAAAGAAGATTCAAAGAGAGTGAGATGCCAGCTCCTTTCGTTCAGTCAGTAGCTTCAAACATTTCTGGTATATGAAAAACATGTTTTTCAATGGCAAAAATCAATGAATATTGTAAATGCACAAACAGTAATATCTCCACATTGCAAGGTGCAATTCTAAAATTTTTTGCTTTTTCCTGTTAATCCTAGCATGATAAAGAAGATTCAAAGAGAGTGAGATGCCAGCTCCTTTCATTCAGTCAGTAGCTTCAAACATTTCTGGTATATGAAAAACATGTTTTTCAATGGCAAAAATCAATGAATATTGTAAATGCACAAACAGTAATATCTCCACATTGCAAGGTGCAATTCTGAAATTTTTTGCTTTTTCCTGCTAATCCTAGCATGATAAAGAAGATTCAAAGAGAGTGAGATGCCAGCTCCTTTCATTCAGTCAGTAGCTTCAAACGTTTCTGGTATATGAAAAACATGTTTTTCAATGGCAAAAATCAATGAATATTGTAAATGCACAAACAGTAATATCTCCACATTGCAAGGTGCAATTCTGAAATTTTTTGCTTTTTCCTGTTAATCCTAGCATGATAAAGAAGATTCAAAGAGAGTGAGATGCCAGCTCCTTTCATTCAGTCAGTAGCTTCAAACATTTCTGGTATATGAAAAACATGTTTTTCAATGGCAAAAATCAATGAATATTGTAAATGCACAAACAGTAATATCTCCACATTGCAAGGTGCAATTCTGAAATTTTTTGCTTTTTCCTGCTAATCCTAGCATGATAAAGAAGATTCAAAGAGAGTGAGATGCCAGCTCCTTTCATTCAGTCAGTAGCTTCAAACATTTCTGGTATATGAAAAACATGTTTTTCAATGGCAAAAATCAATGAATATTGTAAATGCACAAACAGTAATATCTCCACATTGCAAGGTGCAATTCAGAAATTTTTTGCTTTTTCCTGCTAATCCAAGCATGATAAAGAAGATTCAAAGAGAGTGAGATGCCAGCTCCTTTCATTCAGTCAGTAGCTTCAAACATTTCTGGACGTTTTTCAATGGCAAAAATCAATGAATATTGTAAATGCACAAACAGTAATATCTCCACATTGCAAGGTGCAATTCTGAAATTTTTTGCTTTTTCCTGTTAATCCTAGCATGATAAAGAAGATTCAAAGAGAGTGAGATGCCAGCTCCTTTCATTCAGTCTGTAGCTTCAAACATTTCTGGTATATGAAAAACATGTTTTTCAATGGCAAAAATCAATGAATATTGTAAATGCACAAACAGTAATATCTCCACATTGCAAGGTGCAATTCTGAAATTTTTTGCTTTTTCCTGTTAATCCTAGCATGATAAAGAAGATTCAAAGAGAGTGAGATGCCAGTTCCTTTCATTCAGTCAGTAGCTTCAAACATTTCTGGTATATGAAAAACATGTTTTTCAATGGCAAAAATCAATGAATATTGTAAATGCACAAACAGTAATATCTCCACATTGCAAGGTGCAATTCTGAAATTTTTTCCTTTTTCCTGCTAATCCTAGCATGATAAAGAAGATTCAAAGAGAGTGAGATGCCAGCTCCTTTCATTCAGTCAGTAGCTTCAAACATTTCTGGACGTTTTTCAATGGCAAAAATCAATGAATATTGTAAATGCACAAACAGTAATAACTCCACATTGCAAGGTGCAATTCTGAAATTTTTTGCTTTTTCCTGTTAATCCTAGCATGATAAAGAAGATTCAAAGAGAGTGAGATGCCAGCTCCTTTCATTCAGTCAGTAGCTTCAAACATTTCTGGTATATGAAAAACATGTTTTTCAATGGCAAAAATCAATGAATATTGTAAATGCACAAACAGTAATATCTCCACATTGCAAGGTGCAATTCTGAAATTTTTTGCTTTTTCCTGTTAATCCTAGCATGATAAAGAAGATTCAAAGAGAGTGAGATGCCAGCTCCTTTCATTCAGTCAGTAGCTTCAAACATTTCTGGACGTTTTTCAATGGCAAAAATCAATGAATATTGTAAATGCACAAACAGTAATATCTCCACATTGCAAGGTGCAATTCTGAAATTTTTTGCTTTTTCCTGTTAATCCTAGCATGATAAAGAAGATTCAAAGAGAGTGAGATGCCAGTTCCTTTCATTCAGTCAGTAGCTTCAAACATTTCTGGTATATGAAAAACATGTTTTTCAATGGCAAAAATCAATGAATATTGTAAATGCACAAACAGTAATATCTCCACATTGCAAGGTGCAATTCTGAAATTTTTTGCTTTTTCCTGCTAATCCTAGCATGATAAAGAAGATTCAAAGAGAGTGAGATGCCAGCTCCTTTCATTCAGTCAGTAGCTTCAAACATTTCTGGTATATGAAAAACATGTTTTTCAATGGCAAAAATCAATGAATATTGTAAATGCACAAACAGTAATATCTCCACATTGCAAGGTGCAATTCTGAAATTTTTTGCTTTTTCCTGTTAATCCTAGCATGATAAAGAAGATTCAAAGAGAGTGAGATGCCAGCTCCTTTCATTCAGTCAGTAGCTTCAAACATTTCTGGTATATGAAAAACATGTTTTTCAATGGCAAAAATCAATGAATATTGTAAATGCACAAACAGTAATATCTCCACATTGCAAGGTGCAATTCTGAAATTTTTTGCTTTTTCCTGCTAATCCTAGAATGATAAAGAAGATTCAAAGAGAGTGAGATGCCAGCTCCTTTCATTCAGTCAGTAGCTTCAAACATTTCTGGTATATGAAAAACATGTTTTTCAATGGCAAAAATCAATGAATATTGTAAATGCACAAACAGTAATATCTCCACATTGCAAGGTGCAATTCTGAAATTTTTTGCTTTTTCCTGCTAATCCTAGCATGATAAAGAAGATTCAAAGAGAGTGAGATGCCAGCTCCTTTCATTCAGTCAGTAGCTTCAAACATTTCTGGACGTTTTTCAATGGCAAAAATCAATGAATATTGTAAATGCACAAACAGTAATATCTCCACATTGCAAGGTGCAATTCTGAAATTTTTTGCTTTTTCCTGCTAATCCAAGCATGATAAAGAAGATTCAAAGAGAGTGAGATGCCAGCTCCTTTCATTCAGTCAGTAGCTTCAAACATTTCTGGACGTTTTTCAATGGCAAAAATCAATGAATATTGTAAATGCACAAACAGTAATATCTCCACATTGCAAGGTGCAATTCTGAAATTTTTTGCTTTTTCCTGTTAATCCTAGCATGATAAAGAAGATTCAAAGAGAGTGAGATGCCAGCTCCTTTCATTCAGTCAGTAGCTTCAAACATTTCTGGTATATGAAAAACATGTTTTTCAATGGCAAAAATCAATGAATATTGTAGATGCACAAACAGTAATATCTCCACATTGCAAGGTGCAATTCTGAAATTTTTTGCTTTTTCCTGTTAATCCTAGCATGATAAAGAAGATTCAAAGAGAGTGAGATGCCAGTTCCTTTCATTCAGTCAGTAGCTTCAAACATTTCTGGTATATGAAAAACATGTTTTTCAATGGCAAAAATCAATGAATATTGTAAATGCACAAACAGTAATATCTCCACATTGCAAGGTGCAATTCAGAAATTTTTTCCTTTTTCCTGCTAATCCTAGCATGATAAAGAAGATTCAAAGAGAGTGAGATGCCAGCTCCTTTCATTCAGTCAGTAGCTTCAAACATTTCTGGACGTTTTTCAATGGCAAAAATCAATGAATATTGTAAATGCACAAACAGTAATATCTCCACATTGCAAGGTGCAATTCTGAAATTTTTTGCTTTTTCCTGCTAATCCAAGCATGATAAAGAAGATTCAAAGAGAGTGAGATGCCAGCTCCTTTCATTCAGTCAGTAGCTTCAAACATTTCTGGACGTTTTTCAATGGCAAAAATCAATGAATATTGTAAATGCACAAACAGTAATATCTCCACATTGCAAGGTGCAATTCTGAAATTTTTTGCTTTTTCCTGTTAATCCTAGCATGATAAAGAAGATTCAAAGAGAGTGAGATGCCAGCTCCTTTCATTCAGTCAGTAGCTTCAAACATTTCTGGTATATGAAAAACATGTTTTTCAATGGCAAAAATCAATGAATATTGTAAATGCACAAACAGTAATATCTCCACATTGCAAGGTGCAATTCTGAAATTTTTTGCTTTTTCCTGTTAATCCTAGCATGATAAAGAAGATTCAAAGAGAGTGAGATGCCAGTTCCTTTCATTCAGTCAGTAGCTTCAAACATTTCTGGTATATGAAAAACATGTTTTTCAATGGCAAAAATCAATGAATATTGTAAATGCACAAACAGTAATATCTCCACATTGCAAGGTGCAATTCTGAAATTTTTTCCTTTTTCCTGCTAATCCTAGCATGATAAAGAAGATTCAAAGAGAGTGAGATGCCAGCTCCTTTCATTCAGTCAGTAGCTTCAAACATTTCTGGACGTTTTTCAATGGCAAAAATCAATGAATATTGTAAATGCACAAACAGTAATATCTCCACATTGCAAGGTGCAATTCTGAAATTTTTTGCTTTTTCCTGTTAATCCTAGCATGATAAAGAAGATTCAAAGAGAGTGAGATGCCAGCTCCTTTCATTCAGTCAGTAGCTTCAAACATTTCTGGTATATGAAAAACATGTTTTTCAATGGCAAAAATCAATGAATATTGTAAATGCACAAACAGTAATATCTCCACATTGCAAGGTGCAATTCTGAAATTTTTTGCTTTTTCCTGTTAATCCTAGCATGATAAAGAAGATTCAAAGAGAGTGAGATGCCAGCTCCTTTCATTCAGTCAGTAGCTTCAAACATTTCTGGACGTTTTTCAATGGCAAAAATCAATGAATATTGTAAATGCACAAACAGTAATATCTCCACATTGCAAGGTGCAATTCTGAAATTTTTTGCTTTTTCCTGTTAATCCTAGGATGATAAAGAAGATTCAAAGAGAGTGAGATGCCAGTTCCTTTCATTCAGTCAGTAGCTTCAAACATTTCTGGTATATGAAAAACATGTTTTTCAATGGCAAAAATCAATGAATATTGTAAATGCACAAACAGTAATATCTCCACATTGCAAGGTGCAATTCTGAAATTTTTTGCTTTTTCCTGCTAATCCTAGCATGATAAAGAAGATTCAAAGAGAGTGAGATGCCAGCTCCTTTCATTCAGTCAGTAGCTTCAAACATTTCTGGTATATGAAAAACATGTTTTTCAATGGCAAAAATCAATGAATATTGTAAATGCACAAACAGTAATATCTCCACATTGCAAGGTGCAATTCTGAAATTTTTTGCTTTTTCCTGTTAATCCTAGCATGATAAAGAAGATTCAAAGAGAGTGAGATGCCAGCTCCTTTCATTCAGTCAGTAGCTTCAAACATTTCTGGTATATGAAAAACATGTTTTTCAATGGCAAAAATCAATGAATATTGTAAATGCACAAACAGTAATATCTCCACATTGCAAGGTGCAATTCTGAAATTTTTTGCTTTTTCCTGTTAATCCTAGCATGATAAAGAAGATTCAAAGAGAGTGAGATGCCAGCTCCTTTCATTCAGTCAGTAGCTTCAAACATTTCTGGTATATGAAAAACATGTTTTTCAATGGCAAAAATCAATGAATATTGTAAATGCACAAACAGTAATATCTCCACATTGCAAGGTGCAATTCTGAAATTTTTTGCTTTTTCCTGCTAATCCTAGAATGATAAAGAAGATTCAAAGAGAGTGAGATGCCAGCTCCTTTCATTCAGTCAGTAGCTTCAAACATTTCTGGTATATGAAAAACATGTTTTTCAATGGCAAAAATCAATGAATATTGTAAATGCACAAACAGTAATATCTCCACATTGCAAGGTGCAATTCTGAAATTTTTTGCTTTTTCCTGCTAATCCTAGCATGATAAAGAAGATTCAAAGAGAGTGAGATGCCAGCTCCTTTCATTCAGTCAGTAGCTTCAAACATTTCTGGACGTTTTTCAATGGCAAAAATCAATGAATATTGTAAATGCACAAACAGTAATATCTCCACATTGCAAGGTGCAATTCTGAAATTTTTTGCTTTTTCCTGCTAATCCTAGCATGATAAAGAAGATTCAAAGAGAGTGAGATGCCAGCTCCTTTAATTCAGTCAGTAGCTTTAAACATTTCTGGACGTTTTTCAATGGCAAAAATCAATGAATATTGTAAATGCACAAACAGTAATATCTCCACATTGCAAGGTGCAATTCTGAAATTTTTTGCTTTTTCCTGTTAATCCTAGCATGATAAAGAAGATTCAAAGAGAGTGAGATGCCAGCTCCTTTCATTCAGTCAGTAGCTTCAAACATTTCTGGTATATGAAAAACATGTTTTTCAATGGCAAAAATCAATGAATATTGTAAATGCACAAACAGTAATATCTCCACATTGCAAGGTGCAATTCTGAAATTTTTTGCTTTTTCCTGTTAATCCTAGCATGATAAAGAAGATTCAAAGAGAGTGAGATGCCAGCTCCTTTCATTCAGTCAGTAGCTTCAAACATTTCTGGTATATGAAAAACATGTTTTTCAATGGCAAAAATCAATGAATATTGTAAATGCACAAACAGTAATATCTCCACATTGCAAGGTGCAATTCTGAAATTTTTTGCTTTTTCCTGCTAATCCTAGCATGATAAAGAAGATTCAAAGAGAGTGAGATGCCAGCTCCTTTCATTCAGTCAGTAGCTTCAAACATTTCTGGTATATGAAAAACGTTTTTCAATGGCAAAAATCAATGAATATTGTAAATGCACAAACAGTAATATCTCCACATTGCAAGGTGCAATTCTGAAATTTTTTGCTTTTTCCTGCTAATCCTAGCATGATAAAGAAGATTCAAAGAGAGTGAGATGCCAAGCTCCTTTCATTCAGTCAGTAGCTTCAAACATTTCTGGACGTTTTTCAATGGCAAAAATCAATGAATATTGTAAATGCACAAACAGTAATATCTCCACATTGCAAGGTGCAATTCTGAAATTTTTTGCTTTTTCCTGCTAATCCTAGCATGATAAAGAAGATTCAAAGAGAGTGAGATGCCAGCTCCTTTAATTCAGTCAGTAGCTTTAAACATTTCTGGACGTTTTTCAATGGCAAAAATCAATGAATATTGTAAATGCACAAACAGTAATATCTCCACATTGCAAGGTGCAATTCTGAAATTTTTTGCTTTTTCCTGTTAATCCTAGCATGATAAAGAAGATTCAAAGAGAGTGAGATGCCAGCTCCTTTCATTCAGTCAGTAGCTTCAAACATTTCTGGTATATGAAAAACATGTTTTTCAATGGCAAAAATCAATGAATATTGTAAATGCACAAACAGTAATATCTCCACATTGCAAGGTGCAATTCTGAAATTTTTTGCTTTTTCCTGTTAATCCTAGCATGATAAAGAAGATTCAAAGAGAGTGAGATGCCAGCTCCTTTCATTCAGTCAGTAGCTTCAAACATTTCTGGTATATGAAAAACATGTTTTTCAATGGCAAAAATCAATGAATATTGTAAATGCACAAACAGTAATATCTCCACATTGCAAGGTGCAATTCTGAAATTTTTTGCTTTTTCCTGCTAATCCTAGAATGATAAAGAAGATTCAAAGAGAGTGAGATGCCAGCTCCTTTCATTCAGTCAGTAGCTTCAAACATTTCTGGTATATGAAAAACATGTTTTTCAATGGCAAAAATCAATGAATATTGTAAATGCACAAACAGTAATATCTCCACATTGCAAGGTGCAATTCTGAAATTTTTTGCTTTTTCCTGCTAATCCTAGCATGATAAAGAAGATTCAAAGAGAGTGAGATGCCAGCTCCTTTCATTCAGTCAGTAGCTTCAAACATTTCTGGACGTTTTTCAATGGCAAAAATCAATGAATATTGTAAATGCACAAACAGTAATATCTCCACATTGCAAGGTGCAATTCTGAAATTTTTTGCTTTTTCCTGCTAATCCAAGCATGATAAAGAAGATTCAAAGAGAGTGAGATGCCAGCTCCTTTCATTCAGTCAGTAGCTTCAAACATTTCTGGACGTTTTTCAATGGCAAAAATCAATGAATATTGTAAATGCACAAACAGTAATATCTCCACATTGCAAGGTGCAATTCTGAAATTTTTTGCTTTTTCCTGTTAATCCTAGCATGATAAAGAAGATTCAAAGAGAGTGAGATGCCAGCTCCTTTCATTCAGTCAGTAGCTTCAAACATTTCTGGTATATGAAAAACATGTTTTTCAATGGCAAAAATCAATGAATATTGTAGATGCACAAACAGTAATATCTCCACATTGCAAGGTGCAATTCTGAAATTTTTTGCTTTTTCCTGTTAATCCTAGCATGATAAAGAAGATTCAAAGAGAGTGAGATGCCAGTTCCTTTCATTCAGTCAGTAGCTTCAAACATTTCTGGTATATGAAAAACATGTTTTTCAATGGCAAAAATCAATGAATATTGTAAATGCACAAACAGTAATATCTCCACATTGCAAGGTGCAATTCAGAAATTTTTTCCTTTTTCCTGCTAATCCTAGCATGATAAAGAAGATTCAAAGAGAGTGAGATGCCAGCTCCTTTCATTCAGTCAGTAGCTTCAAACATTTCTGGACGTTTTTCAATGGCAAAAATCAATGAATATTGTAAATGCACAAACAGTAATATCTCCACATTGCAAGGTGCAATTCTGAAATTTTTTGCTTTTTCCTGCTAATCCAAGCATGATAAAGAAGATTCAAAGAGAGTGAGATGCCAGCTCCTTTCATTCAGTCAGTAGCTTCAAACATTTCTGGACGTTTTTCAATGGCAAAAATCAATGAATATTGTAAATGCACAAACAGTAATATCTCCACATTGCAAGGTGCAATTCTGAAATTTTTTGCTTTTTCCTGTTAATCCTAGCATGATAAAGAAGATTCAAAGAGAGTGAGATGCCAGCTCCTTTCATTCAGTCAGTAGCTTCAAACATTTCTGGTATATGAAAAACATGTTTTTCAATGGCAAAAATCAATGAATATTGTAAATGCACAAACAGTAATATCTCCACATTGCAAGGTGCAATTCTGAAATTTTTTGCTTTTTCCTGTTAATCCTAGCATGATAAAGAAGATTCAAAGAGAGTGAGATGCCAGTTCCTTTCATTCAGTCAGTAGCTTCAAACATTTCTGGTATATGAAAAACATGTTTTTCAATGGCAAAAATCAATGAATATTGTAAATGCACAAACAGTAATATCTCCACATTGCAAGGTGCAATTCTGAAATTTTTTCCTTTTTCCTGCTAATCCTAGCATGATAAAGAAGATTCAAAGAGAGTGAGATGCCAGCTCCTTTCATTCAGTCAGTAGCTTCAAACATTTCTGGACGTTTTTCAATGGCAAAAATCAATGAATATTGTAAATGCACAAACAGTAATATCTCCACATTGCAAGGTGCAATTCTGAAATTTTTTGCTTTTTCCTGTTAATCCTAGCATGATAAAGAAGATTCAAAGAGAGTGAGATGCCAGCTCCTTTCATTCAGTCAGTAGCTTCAAACATTTCTGGTATATGAAAAACATGTTTTTCAATGGCAAAAATCAATGAATATTGTAAATGCACAAACAGTAATATCTCCACATTGCAAGGTGCAATTCTGAAATTTTTTGCTTTTTCCTGTTAATCCTAGCATGATAAAGAAGATTCAAAGAGAGTGAGATGCCAGCTCCTTTCATTCAGTCAGTAGCTTCAAACATTTCTGGACGTTTTTCAATGGCAAAAATCAATGAATATTGTAAATGCACAAACAGTAATATCTCCACATTGCAAGGTGCAATTCTGAAATTTTTTGCTTTTTCCTGTTAATCCTAGGATGATAAAGAAGATTCAAAGAGAGTGAGATGCCAGTTCCTTTCATTCAGTCAGTAGCTTCAAACATTTCTGGTATATGAAAAACATGTTTTTCAATGGCAAAAATCAATGAATATTGTAAATGCACAAACAGTAATATCTCCACATTGCAAGGTGCAATTCTGAAATTTTTTGCTTTTTCCTGCTAATCCTAGCATGATAAAGAAGATTCAAAGAGAGTGAGATGCCAGCTCCTTTCATTCAGTCAGTAGCTTCAAACATTTCTGGTATATGAAAAACATGTTTTTCAATGGCAAAAATCAATGAATATTGTAAATGCACAAACAGTAATATCTCCACATTGCAAGGTGCAATTCTGAAATTTTTTGCTTTTTCCTGTTAATCCTAGCATGATAAAGAAGATTCAAAGAGAGTGAGATGCCAGCTCCTTTCATTCAGTCAGTAGCTTCAAACATTTCTGGTATATGAAAAACATGTTTTTCAATGGCAAAAATCAATGAATATTGTAAATGCACAAACAGTAATATCTCCACATTGCAAGGTGCAATTCTGAAATTTTTTGCTTTTTCCTGTTAATCCTAGCATGATAAAGAAGATTCAAAGAGAGTGAGATGCCAGCTCCTTTCATTCAGTCAGTAGCTTCAAACATTTCTGGTATATGAAAAACATGTTTTTCAATGGCAAAAATCAATGAATATTGTAAATGCACAAACAGTAATATCTCCACATTGCAAGGTGCAATTCTGAAATTTTTTGCTTTTTCCTGCTAATCCTAGAATGATAAAGAAGATTCAAAGAGAGTGAGATGCCAGCTCCTTTCATTCAGTCAGTAGCTTCAAACATTTCTGGTATATGAAAAACATGTTTTTCAATGGCAAAAATCAATGAATATTGTAAATGCACAAACAGTAATATCTCCACATTGCAAGGTGCAATTCTGAAATTTTTTGCTTTTTCCTGCTAATCCTAGCATGATAAAGAAGATTCAAAGAGAGTGAGATGCCAGCTCCTTTCATTCAGTCAGTAGCTTCAAACATTTCTGGACGTTTTTCAATGGCAAAAATCAATGAATATTGTAAATGCACAAACAGTAATATCTCCACATTGCAAGGTGCAATTCTGAAATTTTTTGCTTTTTCCTGCTAATCCTAGCATGATAAAGAAGATTCAAAGAGAGTGAGATGCCAGCTCCTTTAATTCAGTCAGTAGCTTTAAACATTTCTGGACGTTTTTCAATGGCAAAAATCAATGAATATTGTAAATGCACAAACAGTAATATCTCCACATTGCAAGGTGCAATTCTGAAATTTTTTGCTTTTTCCTGTTAATCCTAGCATGATAAAGAAGATTCAAAGAGAGTGAGATGCCAGCTCCTTTCATTCAGTCAGTAGCTTCAAACATTTCTGGTATATGAAAAACATGTTTTTCAATGGCAAAAATCAATGAATATTGTAAATGCACAAACAGTAATATCTCCACATTGCAAGGTGCAATTCTGAAATTTTTTGCTTTTTCCTGTTAATCCTAGCATGATAAAGAAGATTCAAAGAGAGTGAGATGCCAGCTCCTTTCATTCAGTCAGTAGCTTCAAACATTTCTGGTATATGAAAAACATGTTTTTCAATGGCAAAAATCAATGAATATTGTAAATGCACAAACAGTAATATCTCCACATTGCAAGGTGCAATTCTGAAATTTTTTGCTTTTTCCTGCTAATCCTAGCATGATAAAGAAGATTCAAAGAGAGTGAGATGCCAGCTCCTTTCATTCAGTCAGTAGCTTCAAACATTTCTGGTATATGAAAAACGTTTTTCAATGGCAAAAATCAATGAATATTGTAAATGCACAAACAGTAATATCTCCACATTGCAAGGTGCAATTCTGAAATTTTTTGCTTTTTCCTGCTAATCCTAGCATGATAAAGAAGATTCAAAGAGAGTGAGATGCCAAGCTCCTTTCATTCAGTCAGTAGCTTCAAACATTTCTGGACGTTTTTCAATGGCAAAAATCAATGAATATTGTAAATGCACAAACAGTAATATCTCCACATTGCAAGGTGCAATTCTGAAATTTTTTGCTTTTTCCTGCTAATCCTAGCATGATAAAGAAGATTCAAAGAGAGTGAGATGCCAGCTCCTTTCATTCAGTCAGTAGCTTCAAACATTTCTGGTATATGAAAAACATGTTTTTCAATGGCAAAAATCAATGAATATTGTAAATGCACAAACAGTAATATCTCCACATTGCAAGGTGCAATTCTGAAATTTTTTGCTTTTTCCTGCTAATCCTAGCATGATAAAGAAGATTCAAAGAGAGTGAGATGCCAGCTCCTTTCATTCAGTCAGTAGCTTCAAACATTTCTGGACGTTTTTCAATGGCAAAAATCAATGAATATTGTAAATGCACAAACAGTAATATCTCCACATTGCAAGGTGCAATTCTGAAATTTTTTGCTTTTTCCTGCTAATCCTAGCATGATAAAGAAGATTCAAAGAGAGTGAGATGCCAGCTCCTTTCATTCAGTCAGTAGCTTCAAACATTTCTGGACGTTTTTCAATGGCAAAAATCAATGAATATTGTAAATGCACAAACAGTAATATCTCCACATTGCAAGGTGCAATTCTGAAATTTTTTGCTTTTTCCTGTTAATCCTAGCATGATAAAGAAGATTCAAAGAGAGTGAGATGCCAGCTCCTTTCATTCAGTCAGTAGCTTCAAACATTTCTGGTATATGAAAAACATGTTTTTCAATGGCAAAAATCAATGAATATTGTAAATGCACAAACAGTAATATCTCCACATTGCAAGGTGCAATTCTGAAATTTTTTGCTGTTTCCTGTTAATCCTAGCATGATAAAGAAGATTCAAAGAGAGTGAGATGCCAGCTCCTTTCATTCAGTCAGTAGCTTCAAACATTTCTGGTATATGAAAAACATGTTTTTCAATGGCAAAAATCAATGAATATTGTAAATGCACAAACAGTAATATCTCCACATTGCAAGGTGCAATTCTGAAATATTTTGCTTTTTCCTGCTAATCCTAGCATGATAAAGAAGATTCAAAGAGAGTGAGATGCCAGCTCCTTTCATTCAGTCAGTAGCTTCAAACATTTCTGGTATATGAAAAACATGTTTTTCAATGGCAAAAATCAATGAATATTGTAAATGCACAAACAGTAATATCTCCACATTGCAAGGTGCAATTCTGAAATTTTTTGCTTTTTCCTGCTAATCCTAGCATGATAAAGAAGATTCAAAGAGAGTGAGATGCCAGCTCCTTTCATTCAGTCAGTAGCTTCAAACATTTCTGGTATATGAAAAACATGTTTTTCAATGGCAAAAATCAATGAATATTGTAAATGCACAAACAGTAATATCTCCACATTGCAAGGTGCAATTCTGAAATTTTTTCCTTTTTCCTGCTAATCCTAGCATGATAAAGAAGATTCAAAGAGAGTGAGATGCCAGCTCCTTTCATTCAGTCAGTAGCTTCAAACATTTCTGGACGTTTTTCAATGGCAAAAATCAATGAATATTGTAAATGCACAAACAGTAATATCTCCACATTGCAAGGTGCAATTCTGAAATTTTTTGCTTTTTCCTGTTAATCCTAGCATGATAAAGAAGATTCAAAGAGAGTGAGATGCCAGCTCCTTTCATTCAGTCAGTAGCTTCAAACATTTCTGGTATATGAAAAACATGTTTTTCAATGGCAAAAATCAATGAATATTGTAAATGCACAAACAGTAATATCTCCACATTGCAAGGTGCAATTCTGAAATTTTTTGCTTTTTCCTGTTAATCCTAGCATGATAAAGAAGATTCAAAGAGAGTGAGATGCCAGCTCCTTTCATTCAGTCAGTAGCTTAAAACATTTCTGGACGTTTTTCAATGGCAAAAATCAATGAATATTGTAAATGCACAAACAGTAATATCTCCACATTGCAAGGTGCAATTCTGAAATTTTTTGCTTTTTCCTGTTAATCCTAGCATGATAAAGAAGATTCAAAGAGAGTGAGATGCCAGTTCCTTTCATTCAGTCAGTAGCTTCAAACATTTCTGGTATATGAAAAACATGTTTTTCAATGGCAAAAATCAATGAATATTGTAAATGCACAAACAGTAATATCTCCACATTGCAAGGTGCAATTCTGAAATTTTTTGCTTTTTCCTGCTAATCCTAGCATGATAAAGAAGATTCAAAGAGAGTGAGATGCCAGCTCCTTTCATTCAGTCAGTAGCTTCAAACATTTCTGGTATATGAAAAACATGTTTTTCAATGGCAAAAATCAATGAATATTGTAAATGCACAAACAGTAATATCTCCACATTGCAAGGTGCAATTCTGAAATTTTTTGCTTTTTCCTGCTAATCCTAGCATGATAAAGAAGATTCAAAGAGAGTGAGATGCCAGCTCCTTTCATTCAGTCAGTAGCTTCAAACATTTCTGGACGTTTTTCAATGGCAAAAATCAATGAATATTGTAAATGCACAAACAGTAATATCTCCACATTGCAAGGTGCAATTCTGAAATTTTTTGCTTTTTCCTGTTAATCCTAGCATGATAAAGAAGATTCAAAGAGAGTGAGATGCCAGCTCCTTTCATTCAGTCAGTAGCTTCAAACATTTCTGGTATATGAAAAACGTTTTTCAATGGCAAAAATCAATGAATATTGTAAATGCACAAACAGTAATATCTCCACATTGCAAGGTGCAATTCTGAAATTTTTTGCTTTTTCCTGTTAATCCTAGCATGATAAAGAAGATTCAAAGAGAGTGAGATGCCAGCTCCTTTCATTCAGTCAGTAGCTTAAAACATTTCTGGTATATGAAAAACATGTTTTTCAATGGCAAAAATTAATGAATATTGTAAATGCACAAACAGTAATATCTCCACATTGCAAGGTGCAATTCTGAAATATTTTGCTTTTTCCTGCTAATCCTAGCATGATAAAGAAGATTCAAAGAGAGTGAGATGCCAGCTCCTTTCATTCAGTCAGTAGCTTCAAACATTTCTGGTATATAAAAAACATGTTTTTCAATGGCAAAAATCAATGAATATTGTAAATGCACAAACAGTAATATCTCCACATTGCAAGGTGCAATTCTGAAATTTTTTGCTTTTTCCTGCTAATCCTAGCATGATAAAGAAGATTCAAAGCGAGTGAGATGCCAGCTCCTTTCATTCAGTCAGTAGCTTCAAACATTTCTGGACGTTTTTCAATGGCAAAAATCAATGAATATTGTAAATGCACAAACAGTAATATCTCCACATTGCAAGGTGCAATTCTGAAATTTTTTGCTTTTTCCTGCTAATCCTAGCATGATAAAGAAGATTCAAAGAGAGTGAGATGCCAGCTGCTTTCATTCAGTCAGTAGCTTCAAACATTTCTGGTATATGAAAAACATGTTTTTCAATGGCAAAAATCAATGAATATTGTAAATGCACAAACAGTAATATCTCCACATTGCAAGGTGCAATTCTGAAATTTTTTGCTTTTTCCTGTTAATCCTAGCATGATAAAGAAGATTCAAAGAGAGTGAGATGCCAGCTCCTTTCATTCAGTCAGTAGCTTCAAACATTTCTGGTATATGAAAAACATGTTTTTCAATGGCAAAAATCAATGAATATTGTAAATGCACAAACAGTAATATCTCCACATTGCAAGGTGCAATTCTGAAATTTTTTGCTTTTTCCTGTTAATCCTAGCATGATAAAGAAGATTCAAAGAGAGTGAGATGCCAGCTCCTTTCATTCAGTCAGTAGCTTCAAACATTTCTGGTATATGAAAAACATGTTTTTCAATGGCAAAAATCAATGAATATTGTAAATGCACAAACAGTAATATCTCCACATTGCAAGGTGCAATTCTGAAATTTTTTGCTTTTCCTGCTAATCCTAGAATGATAAAGAAGATTCAAAGAGAGTGAGATGCCAGCTCCTTTCATTCAGTCAGTAGCTTCAAACATTTCTGGTATATGAAAAACATGTTTTTCAATGGCAAAAATCAATGAATATTGTAAATGCACAAACAGTAATATCTCTACATTGCAAGGTGCAATTCTGAAATTTTTTGCTTTTTCCTGCTAATCCTAGCATGATAAAGAAGATTCAAAGAGAGTGAGATGCCAGCTCCTTTCATTCAGTCAGTAGCTTCAAACATTTCTGGACGTTTTTCAATGGCAAAAATCAATGAATATTGTAAATGCACAAACAGTAATATCTCCACATTGCAAGGTGCAATTCTGAAATTTTTTGCTTTTTCCTGCTAATCCTAGCATGATAAAGAAGATTCAAAGAGAGTGAGATGCCAGCTCCTTTCATTCAGTCAGTAGCTTTAAACATTTCTGGACGTTTTTCAATGGCAAAAATCAATGAATATTGTAAATGCACAAACAGTAATATCTCCACATTGCAAGGTGCAATTCTGAAATTTTTTGCTTTTTCCTGTTAATCCTAGCATGATAAAGAAGATTCAAAGAGAGTGAGATGCCAGCTCCTTTCATTCAGTCAGTAGCTTCAAACATTTCTGGTATATGAAAAACATGTTTTTCAATGGCAAAAATCAATGAATATTGTAAATGCACAAACAGTAATATCTCCACATTGCAAGGTGCAATTCTGAAATTTTTTGCTTTTTCCTGTTAATCCTAGCATGATAAAGAAGATTCAAAGAGAGTGAGATGCCAGCTCCTTTCATTCAGTCAGTAGCTTCAAACATTTCTGGTATATGAAAAACATGTTTTTCAATGGCAAAAATCAATGAATATTGTAAATGCACAAACAGTAATATCTCCACATTGCAAGGTGCAATTCTGAAATTTTTTGCTTTTTCCTGCTAATCCTAGCATGATAAAGAATATTCAAAGAGAGTGAGATGCCAGCTCCTTTCATTCAGTCAGTAGCTTCAAACATTTCTGGTATATGAAAAACGTTTTTCAATGGCAAAAATCAATGAATATTGTAAATGCACAAACAGTAATATCTCCACATTGCAAGGTGCAATTCTGAAATTTTTTGCTTTTTCCTGCTAATCCTAGCATGATAAAGAAGATTCAAAGAGAGTGAGATGCCAAGCTCCTTTCATTCAGTCAGTAGCTTCAAACATTTCTGGACGTTTTTCAATGGCAAAAATCAATGAATATTGTAAATGCACAAACAGTAATATCTCCACATTGCAAGGTGCAATTCTGAAATTTTTTGCTTTTTCCTGCTAATCCTAGCATGATAAAGAAGATTCAAAGAGAGTGAGATGCCAGCTCCTTTCATTCAGTCAGTAGCTTCAAACATTTCTGGTATATGAAAAACATGTTTTTCAATGGCAAAAATCAATGAATATTGTAAATGCACAAACAGTAATATCTCCACATTGCAAGGTGCAATTCTGAAATTTTTTGCTTTTTCCTGCTAATCCTAGCATGATAAAGAAGATTCAAAGAGAGTGAGATGCCAGCTCCTTTCATTCAGTCAGTAGCTTCAAACATTTCTGGACGTTTTTCAATGGCAAAAATCAATGAATATTGTAAATGCACAAACAGTAATATCTCCACATTGCAAGGTGCAATTCTGAAATTTTTTGCTTTTTCCTGTTAATCCTAGCATGATAAAGAAGATTCAAAGAGAGTGAGATGCCAGCTCCTTTCATTCAGTCAGTAGCTTCAAACATTTCTGGTATATGAAAAACATGTTTTTCAATGGCAAAAATCAATGAATATTGTAAATGCACAAACAGTAATATCTCCACATTGCAAGGTGCAATTCTGAAATTTTTTGCTTTTTCCTGTTAATCCTAGCATGATAAAGAAGATTCAAAGAGAGTGAGATGCCAGCTCCTTTCATTCAGTCAGTAGCTTCAAATATTTCTGGACGTTTTTCAATGGCAAAAATCAATGAATATTGTAAATGCACAAACAGTAATATCTCCACATTGCAAGGTGCAATTCTGAAATTTTTTGCTTTTTCCTGCTAATCCTAGCATGATAAAGAAGATTCAAAGAGAGTGAGATGCCAGCTGCTTTCATTCAGTCAGTAGCTTCAAACATTTCTGGTATATGAAAAACATGTTTTTCAATGGCAAAAATCAATGAATATTGTAAATGCACAAACAGTAATATCTCCACATTGCAAGGTGCAATTCTGAAATTTTTTGCTTTTTCCTGTTAATCCTAGCATGATAAAGAAGATTCAAAGAGAGTGAGATGCCAGCTCCTTTCATTCAGTCAGTAGCTTCAAACATTTCTGGTATATGAAAAACATGTTTTTCAATGGCAAAAATCAATGAATATTGTAAATGCACAAACAGTAATATCTCCACATTGCAAGGTGCAATTCTGAAATTTTTTGCTTTTTCCTGTTAATCCTAGCATGATAAAGAAGATTCAAAGAGAGTGAGATGCCAGCTCCTTTCATTCAGTCAGTAGCTTCAAACATTTCTGGTATATGAAAAACATGTTTTTCAATGGCAAAAATCAATGAATATTGTAAATGCACAAACAGTAATATCTCCACATTGCAAGGTGCAATTCTGAAATTTTTTGCTTTTTCCTGCTAATCCTAGAATGATAAAGAAGATTCAAAGAGAGTGAGATGCCAGCTCCTTTCATTCAGTCAGTAGCTTCAAACATTTCTGGTATATGAAAAACATGTTTTTCAATGGCAAAAATCAATGAATATTGTAAATGCACAAACAGTAATATCTCCACATTGCAAGGTGCAATTCTGAAATTTTTTGCTTTTTCCTGCTAATCCTAGCATGATAAAGAAGATTCAAAGAGAGTGAGATGCCAGCTCCTTTCATTCAGTCAGTAGCTTCAAACATTTCTGGACGTTTTTCAATGGCAAAAATCAATGAATATTGTAAATGCACAAACAGTAATATCTCCACATTGCAAGGTGCAATTCTGAAATTTTTTGCTTTTTCCTGCTAATCCTAGCATGATAAAGAAGATTCAAAGAGAGTGAGATGCCAGCTCCTTTCATTCAGTCAGTAGCTTTAAACATTTCTGGACGTTTTTCAATGGCAAAAATCAATGAATATTGTAAATGCACAAACAGTAATATCTCCACATTGCAAGGTGCAATTCTGAAATTTTTTGCTTTTTCCTGTTAATCCTAGCATGATAAAGAAGATTCAAAGAGAGTGAGATGCCAGCTCCTTTCATTCAGTCAGTAGCTTCAAACATTTCTGGTATATGAAAAACATGTTTTTCAATGGCAAAAATCAATGAATATTGTAAATGCACAAACAGTAATATCTCCACATTGCAAGGTGCAATTCTGAAATTTTTTGCTTTTTCCTGTTAATCCTAGCATGATAAAGAAGATTCAAAGAGAGTGAGATGCCAGCTCCTTTCATTCAGTCAGTAGCTTCAAACATTTCTGGTATATGAAAAACATGTTTTTCAATGGCAAAAATCAATGAATATTGTAAATGCACAAACAGTAATATCTCCACATTGCAAGGTGCAATTCTGAAATTTTTTGCTTTTTCCTGCTAATCCTAGCATGATAAAGAAGATTCAAAGAGAGTGAGATGCCAGCTCCTTTCATTCAGTCAGTAGCTTCAAACATTTCTGGTATATGAAAAACGTTTTTCAATGGCAAAAATCAATGAATATTGTAAATGCACAAACAGTAATATCTCCACATTGCAAGGTGCAATTCTGAAATTTTTTGCTTTTTCCTGCTAATCCTAGCATGATAAAGAAGATTCAAAGAGAGTGAGATGCCAAGCTCCTTTCATTCAGTCAGTAGCTTCAAACATTTCTGGACGTTTTTCAATGGCAAAAATCAATGAATATTGTAAATGCACAAACAGTAATATCTCCACATTGCAAGGTGCAATTCTGAAATTTTTTGCTTTTTCCTGCTAATCCTAGCATGATAAAGAAGATTCAAAGAGAGTGAGATGCCAGCTCCTTTCATTCAGTCAGTAGCTTCAAACATTTCTGGTATATGAAAAACATGTTTTTCAATGGCAAAAATCAATGAATATTGTAAATGCACAAACAGTAATATCTCCACATTGCAAGGTGCAATTCTGAAATTTTTTGCTTTTTCCTGCTAATCCTAGCATGATAAAGAAGATTCAAAGAGAGTGAGATGCCAGCTCCTTTCATTCAGTCAGTAGCTTCAAACATTTCTGGACGTTTTTCAATGGCAAAAATCAATGAATATTGTAAATGCACAAACAGTAATATCTCCACATTGCAAGGTGCAATTCTGAAATTTTTTGCTTTTTCCTGTTAATCCTAGCATGATAAAGAAGATTCAAAGAGAGTGAGATGCCAGCTCCTTTCATTCAGTCAGTAGCTTCAAACATTTCTGGTATATGAAAAACATGTTTTTCAATGGCAAAAATCAATGAATATTGTAAATGCACAAACAGTAATATCTCCACATTGCAAGGTGCAATTCTGAAATTTTTTGCTTTTTCCTGTTAATCCTAGCATGATAAAGAAGATTCAAAGAGAGTGAGATGCCAGCTCCTTTCATTCAGTCAGTAGCTTCAAACATTTCTGGACATTTTTCAATGGCAAAAATCAATGAATATTGTAAATGCACAAACAGTAATATCTCCACATTGCAAGGTGCAATTCTGAAATTTTTTGCTTTTTCCTGTTAATCCTAGCATGATAAAGAAGATTCAAAGAGAGTGAGATGCCAGTTCCTTTCATTCAGTCAGTAGCTTCAAACATTTCTGGTATATGAAAAACATGTTTTTCAATGGCAAAAATCAATGAATATTGTAAATGCACAAACAGTAATATCTCCACATTGCAAGGTGCAATTCTGAAATTTTTTGCTTTTTCCTGCTAATCCTAGCATGATAAAGAAGATTCAAAGAGAGTGAGATGCCAGCTCCTTTCATTCAGTCAGTAGCTTCAAACATTTCTGGTGTATGAAAAACATGTTTTTCAATGGCAAAAATCAATGAATATTGTAAATGCACAAACAGTAATATCTCCACATTGCAAGGTGCAATTCGGAAATTTTTTGCTTTTTCCTGCTAATCCTAGCATGATAAAGAAGATTCAAAGAGAGTGAGATGCCAGCTCCTTTCATTCAGTCAGTAGCTTCAAACATTTCTGGTATATGAATAACATGATGTTTTTCAATGGCAAAAATCAATGAATATTGTAAATGCACTAACAGTAATATCTCCACATTGCAAGGTGCAATTCTGAATTTTTTTGCTTTTTCCTGCTAATCCTAGCATGATAAAGAAGATTCAAAGAGTGAGATGCCAGCTCCTTTCATTCAGTCAGTAGCTTCAAACATTTCTGGACGTTTTTCAATGGCAAAAATCAATGAATATTGTAAATGCACAAACAGTAATATCTCCACATTGCAAGGTGCAATTCTGAAAGTTTTTGCTTTTTCCTGCTAATCCTAGCATGATAAAGAAGATTCAAAGAGAGTGAGATGCCAGCTCCTTTCATTCAGTCAGTAGCTTCAAACATTTCTGGATGCTTTTCAATGGCAAAAATCAATGAATATTGTAAATGCACAAACAGAAATATCTCCACATTGCAGGGTGCAATTCTGAAATTTTTTGCTTTTTCCTGCTAATCCTAGCATGATAAAGAAGATTCAAAGAGAGTGAGATGCCAGCTCCTTTCATTCAGTCAGTAGATTCAAACATTTCTGGTATATGAATAACATGATGTTTTTCAATGGCAAAAATCAATGAATATTGTAAATGCACAAACAGTAATATCTCCACATTGCAAGGTGCAATTCTGAAATTTTTTGCTTTTTCCTGCTAATCCTAGCATGATAAAGAAGATTCAAAGAGAGTGAGATGCCAGCTCCTTTCATTCAGTCAGTAGCTTCAAACATTTCTGGACGTTTTTCAATGGCAAAAATCAATGAATATTGTAAATGCACAAACAGTAATAACTCCACATTGCAAGGTGCAATTCTGAAATTTTTTGCTTTTTCCTGCTAATCCTAGCATGATAAAGAAGATTCAAAGAGAGTAAGATGCCAGCTCCTTTCATTCAGTCAGTAGCTTCAAACATTTCTGGACGTTTTTCAATGGCAAAAATCAATGAATATTGTAAATGCACAAACAGTAATATCTCCACATTGCAAGGTGCAATTCTGAAATTTTTTGCTTTTTCCTGCTAATCCTAGCATGATAAAGAAGATTCAAAGAGAGTGAGATGCCAGCTCCTTTCATTCAGTCAGTAGCTTCAAACATTTCTGGATGCTTTTCAAAGGCAAAAATCAATGAATATTGTAAATGCACAAATAGTAATATCTCCACATTGCAGGGTGCAATTCTGAAATTTTTTGCTTTTTCCTGCTAATCCTAGCATGATAAAGAAGATTCAAAGAGAGTGAGATGCCAGCTCCTTTCATTCAGTCAGTAGATTCAAACATTTCTGGTATATGAATAACATGATGTTTTTCAATGGCAAAAATCAATGAATATTGTAAATGCACAAACAGTAATATCTCCACATTGCAAGGTGCAATTCTGAAATTTTTTGCTTTTTCCTGCTAATCCTAGCATGATAAAGAAGATTCAAAGAGAGTGAGATGCCAGCTCCTTTCATTCAGTCAGTAGCTTCAAACATTTCTGGACGTTTTTCAATGGCAAAAATCAATGAATATTGTAAATGCACAAACAGTAATAACTCCACATTGCAAGGTGCAATTCTGAAATTTTTTGCTTTTTCCTGCTAATCCTAGCATGATAAAGAAGATTCAAAGAGAGTGAGATGCCAGCTCCTTTCATTCAGTCAGTAGCTTCAAACATTTCTGGACGTTTTTCAATGGCAAAAATCAATGAATATTGTAAATGCACAAACAGTAATATCTCCACATTGCAAGGTGCAATTCTGAAATTTTTTGCTTTTTCCTGCTAATCCTAGCATGATAAAGAAGATTCAAAGAGAGTGAGATGCCAGCTCCTTTCATTCAGTCAGTAGCTTCAAACATTTCTGGACGTTTTTCAATGGCAAAAATCAATGAATATTGTAAATGCACAAACAGTAATATCTCCACATTGCAAGGTGCAATTCTGAAATTTTTTGCTTTTTCCTGCTAATCCTAGCATGATAAAGAAGATTCAAAGAGAGTGAGATGCCAGCTCCTTTCATTCAGTCAGTAGCTTGAAACATTTCTGGACGTTTTTCAATGGCAAAAATCAATGAATATTGTAAATGCACAAACAGTAATATCTCCACATTGCAAAGTGCAATTCTGAAATTTTTTGCTTTTTCCTGCTAATCCTAGCATGATAAAGAAGATTCAAAGAGAGTGAGATGCCAGCTCCTTTCATTCAGTCAGTAGCTTCAAACATTTCTGGTATATGAATAACATGATGTTTTTCAATGGCAAAAATCAATGAATATTGTAAATGCACAAACAGTAATATCTCCACATTGCAAGGTGCAATTCTGAAATTTTTTGCTTTTTCCTGCTAATCCTAGCATGATAAAGAAGATTCAAAGAGAGTGAGATGCCAGCTCCTTTCATTCAGTCAGTAGCTTCAAACATTTCTGGACGTTTTTCAATGGCAAAAATCAATGAATATTGTAAATGCACAAACAGTAATAACTCCACATTGCAAGGTGCAATTCTGAAATTTTTTGCTTTTTCCTGCTAATCCTAGCATGATAAAGAAGATTCAAAGAGAGTGAGATGCCAGCTCCTTTCATTCAGTCAGTAGCTTCAAACATTTCTGGACGTTTTTCAATGGCAAAAATCAATGAATATTGTAAATGCACAAACAGTAATATCTCCACATTGCAAGGTGCAATTCTGAAATTTTTTGCTTTTTCCTGTTAATCCTAGCATGATAAAGAAGATTCAAAGAGAGTGAGATGCCAGTTCCTTTCATTCAGTCAGTAGCTTCAAACATTTCTGGTATATGAAAAACATGTTTTTCAATGGCAAAAATCAATGAATATTGTAAATGCACAAACAGTAATATCTCCACATTGCAAGGTGCAATTCTGAAATTTTTTGCTTTTTCCTGCTAATCCTAGCATGATAAAGAAGATTCAAAGAGAGTGAGATGCCAGCTCCTTTCATTCAGTCAGTAGCTTCAAACATTTCTGGTGTATGAAAAACATGTTTTTCAATGGCAAAAATCAATGAATATTGTAAATGCACAAACAGTAATATCTCCACATTGCAAGGTGCAATTCGGAAATTTTTTGCTTTTTCCTGCTAATCCTAGCATGATAAAGAAGATTCAAAGAGAGTGAGATGCCAGCTCCTTTCATTCAGTCAGTAGCTTCAAACATTTCTGGTATATGAATAACATGATGTTTTTCAATGGCAAAAATCAATGAATATTGTAAATGCACTAACAGTAACATCTCCACATTGCAAGGTGCAATTCTGAATTTTTTTGCTTTTTCCTGCTAATCCTAGCATGATAAAGAAGATTCAAAGAGTGAGATGCCAGCTCCTTTCATTCAGTCAGTAGCTTCAAACATTTCTGGACGTTTTTCAATGGCAAAAATCAATGAATATTGTAAATGCACAAACAGTAATATCTCCACATTGCAAGGTGCAATTCTGAAATTTTTTGCTTTTTCCTGCTAATCCTAGCATGATAAAGAAGATTCAAAGAGAGTGAGATGCCAGCTCCTTTCATTCAGTCAGTAGCTTCAAACATTTCTGGTGTATGAAAAACATGTTTTTCAATGGCAAAAATCAATGAGTATTGTAAATGCACAAACAGTAATATCTCCACATTGCAAGGTGCAATTCGGAAATTTTTTGCTTTTTCCTGCTAATCCTAGCATGATAAAGAAGATTCAAAGAGAGTGAGATGCCAGCTCCTTTCATTCAGTCAGTAGCTTCAAACATTTCTGGTATATGAATAACATGATGTTTTTCAATGGCAAAAATCAATGAATATTGTAAATGCACTAACAGTAATATCTCCACATTGCAAGGTGCAATTCTGAATTTTTTTGCTTTTTCCTGCTAATCCTAGCATGATAAAGAAGATTCAAAGAGTGAGATGCCAGCTCCTTTCATTCAGTCAGTAGCTTCAAACATTTCTGGACGTTTTTCAATGGCAAAAATCAATGAATATTGTAAATGCACAAACAGTAATATCTCCACATTGCAAGGTGCAATTCTGAAATTTTTTGCTTTTTCCTGCTAATCCTAGCATGATAAAGAAGATTCAAAGAGAGTGAGATGCCAGCTCCTTTCATTCAGTCAGTAGCTTCAAACATTTCTGGATGCTTTTCAATGGCAAAAATCAATGAATATTGTAAATGCACAAACAGAAATATCTCCACATTGCAGGGTGCAATTCTGAAATTTTTTGCTTTTTCCTGCTAATCCTAGCATGATAAAGAAGATTCAAAGAGAGTGAGATGCCAGCTCCTTTCATTCAGTCAGTAGATTCAAACATTTCTGGTATATGAATAACATGATGTTTTTCAATGGCAAAAATCAATGAATATTGTAAATGCACAAACAGTAATATCTCCACATTGCAAGGTGCAATTCTGAAATTTTTTGCTTTTTCCTGCTAATCCTAGCATGATAAAGAAGATTCAAAGAGAGTGAGATGCCAGCTCCTTTCATTCAGTCAGTAGCTTCAAACATTTCTGGACGTTTTTCAATGGCAAAAATCAATGAATATTGTAAATGCACAAACAGTAATAACTCCACATTGCAAGGTGCAATTCTGAAATTTTTTGCTTTTTCCTGCTAATCCTAGCATGATAAAGAAGATTCAAAGAGAGTAAGATGCCAGCTCCTTTCATTCAGTCAGTAGCTTCAAACATTTCTGGACGTTTTTCAATGGCAAAAATCAATGAATATTGTAAATGCACAAACAGTAATATCTCCACATTGCAAGGTGCAATTCTGAAATTTTTTGCTTTTTCCTGCTAATCCTAGCATGATAAAGAAGATTCAAAGAGAGTGAGATGCCAGCTCCTTTCATTCAGTCAGTAGCTTCAAACATTTCTGGATGCTTTTCAATGGCAAAAATCAATGAATATTGTAAATGCACAAACAGTAATATCTCCACATTGCAGGGTGCAATTCTGAAATTTTTTGCTTTTTCCTGCTAATCCTAGCATGATAAAGAAGATTCAAAGAGAGTGAGATGCCAGCTCCTTTCATTCAGTCAGTAGATTCAAACATTTCTGGTATATGAATAACATGATGTTTTTCAATGGCAAAAATCAATGAATATTGTAAATGCACAAACAGTAATATCTCCACATTGCAAGGTGCAATTCTGAAATTTTTTGCTTTTTCCTGCTAATCCTAGCATGATAAAGAAGATTCAAAGAGAGTGAGATGCCAGCTCCTTTCATTCAGTCAGTAGCTTCAAACATTTCTGGACGTTTTTCAATGGCAAAAATCAATGAATATTGTAAATGCACAAACAGTAATAACTCCACATTGCAAGGTGCAATTCTGAAATTTTTTGCTTTTTCCTGCTAATCCTAGCATGATAAAGAATATTCAAAGAGAGTGAGATGCCAGCTCCTTTCATTCAGTCAGTAGCTTCAAACATTTCTGGTATATGAAAAACATGTTTTTCAATGGCAAAAATCAATGAATATTGTAAATGCACAAACAGTAATATCTCCACATTGCAAGGTGCAATTCTGAAATTTTTTGCTTTTTCCTGTTAATCCTAGCATGATAAAGAAGATTCAAAGAGAGTGAGATGCCAGCTCCTTTCATTCAGTCAGTAGCTTCAAACATTTCTGGTATATGAAAAACATGTTTTTCAATGGCAAAAATCAATGAATATTGTAAATGCACAAACAGTAATATCTCCACATTGCAAGGTGCAATTCTGAAATATTTTGCTTTTTCCTGCTAATCCTAGCATGATAAAGAAGATTCAAAGAGAGTGAGATGCCAGCTCCTTTCATTCAGTCAGTAGCTTCAAACATTTCTGGTATATCAAAAACATGTTTTTCAATGGCAAAAATCAATGAATATTGTAAATGCACAAACAGTAATATCTCCACATTGCAAGGTGCAATTCTGAAATTTTTTGCTTTTTCCTGCTAATCCTAGCATGATAAAGAAGATTCAAAGAGAGTGAGATGCCAGCTCCTTTCATTCAGTCAGTAGCTTCAAACATTTCTGGACGTTTTTCAATGGCAAAAATCAATGAATATTGTAAATGCACAAACAGTAATATCTCCACATTGCAAGGTGCAATTCTGAAATTTTTTGCTTTTTCCTGCTAATCCTAGCATGATAAAGAAGATTCAAAGAGAGTGAGATGCCAGCTCCTTTCATTCAGTCAGTAGCTTCAAACATTTCTGGTATATGAAAAACATGTTTTTCAATGGCAAAAATCAATGAATATTGTAAATGCACAAACAGTAATATCTCCACATTGCAAGGTGCAATTCTGAAATTTTTTGCTTTTTCCTGCTAATCCTAGAATGATAAAGAAGATTCAAAGAGAGTGAGATGCCAGCTCCTTTCATTCAGTCAGTAGCTTCAAACATTTCTGGTATATGAAAAACATGTTTTTCAATGGCAAAAATCAATGAATATTGTAAATGCACAAACAGTAATATCTCCACATTGCAAGGTGCAATTCTGAAATTTTTTGCTTTTTCCTGCTAATCCTAGCATGATAAAGAAGATTCAAAGAGAGTGAGATGCCAGCTCCTTTCATTCAGTCAGTAGCTTCAAACATTTCTGGACGTTTTTCAATGGCAAAAATCAATGAATATTGTAAATGCACAAACAGTAATATCTCCACATTGCAAGGTGCAATTCTGAAATTTTTTGCTTTTTCCTGCTAATCCTAGCATGATAAAGAAGATTCAAAGAGAGTGAGATGCCAGCTCCTTTCATTCAGTCAGTAGCTTTAAACATTTCTGGACGTTTTTCAATGGCAAAAATCAATGAATATTGTAAATGCACAAACAGTAATATCTCCACATTGCAAGGTGCAATTCTGAAATTTTTTGCTTTTTCCTGTTAATCCTAGCATGATAAAGAAGATTCAAAGAGAGTGAGATGCCAGCTCCTTTCATTCAGTCAGTAGCTTCAAACATTTCTGGTATATGAAAAACATGTTTTTCAATGGCAAAAATCAATGAATATTGTAAATGCACAAACAGTAATATCTCCACATTGCAAGGTGCAATTCTGAAATTTTTTGCTTTTTCCTGTTAATCCTAGCATGATAAAGAAGATTCAAAGAGAGTGAGATGCCAGCTCCTTTCATTCAGTCAGTAGCTTCAAACATTTCTGGTATATGAAAAACATGTTTTTCAATGGCAAAAATCAATGAATATTGTAAATGCACAAACAGTAATATCTCCACATTGCAAGGTGCAATTCTGAAATTTTTTGCTTTTTCCTGCTAATCCTAGCATGATAAAGAAGATTCAAAGAGAGTGAGATGCCAGCTCCTTTCATTCAGTCAGTAGCTTCAAACATTTCTGGATGCTTTTCAATGGCAAAAATCAATGAATATTGTAAATGCACAAACAGTAATATCTCCACATTGCAGGGTGCAATTCTGAAATTTTTTGCTTTTTCCTGCTAATCCTAGCATGATAAAGAAGATTCAAAGAGAGTGAGATGCCAGCTCCTTTCATTCAGTCAGTAGATTCAAACATTTCTGGTATATGAATAACATGATGTTTTTCAATGGCAAAAATCAATGAATATTGTAAATGCACAAACAGTAATATCTCCACATTGCAAGGTGCAATTCTGAAATTTTTTGCTTTTTCCTGCTAATCCTAGCATGATAAAGAAGATTCAAAGAGAGTGAGATGCCAGCTCCTTTCATTCAGTCAGTAGCTTCAAACATTTCTGGACGTTTTTCAATGGCAAAAATCAATGAATATTGTAAATGCACAAACAGTAATAACTCCACATTGCAAGGTGCAATTCTGAAATTTTTTGCTTTTTCCTGCTAATCCTAGCATGATAAAGAATATTCAAAGAGAGTGAGATGCCAGCTCCTTTCATTCAGTCAGTAGCTTCAAACATTTCTGGTATATGAAAAACATGTTTTTCAATGGCAAAAATCAATGAATATTGTAAATGCACAAACAGTAATATCTCCACATTGCAAGGTGCAATTCTGAAATTTTTTGCTTTTTCCTGTTAATCCTAGCATGATAAAGAAGATTCAAAGAGAGTGAGATGCCAGCTCCTTTCATTCAGTCAGTAGCTTCAAACATTTCTGGTATATGAAAAACATGTTTTTCAATGGCAAAAATCAATGAATATTGTAAATGCACAAACAGTAATATCTCCACATTGCAAGGTGCAATTCTGAAATATTTTGCTTTTTCCTGCTAATCCTAGCATGATAAAGAAGATTCAAAGAGAGTGAGATGCCAGCTCCTTTCATTCAGTCAGTAGCTTCAAACATTTCTGGTATATCAAAAACATGTTTTTCAATGGCAAAAATCAATGAATATTGTAAATGCACAAACAGTAATATCTCCACATTGCAAGGTGCAATTCTGAAATTTTTTGCTTTTTCCTGCTAATCCTAGCATGATAAAGAAGATTCAAAGAGAGTGAGATGCCAGCTCCTTTCATTCAGTCAGTAGCTTCAAACATTTCTGGACGTTTTTCAATGGCAAAAATCAATGAATATTGTAAATGCACAAACAGTAATATCTCCACATTGCAAGGTGCAATTCTGAAATTTTTTGCTTTTTCCTGCTAATCCTAGCATGATAAAGAAGATTCAAAGAGAGTGAGATGCCAGCTCCTTTCATTCAGTCAGTAGCTTCAAACATTTCTGGTATATGAAAAACATGTTTTTCAATGGCAAAAATCAATGAATATTGTAAATGCACAAACAGTAATATCTCCACATTGCAAGGTGCAATTCTGAAATTTTTTGCTTTTTCCTGCTAATCCTAGAATGATAAAGAAGATTCAAAGAGAGTGAGATGCCAGCTCCTTTCATTCAGTCAGTAGCTTCAAACATTTCTGGTATATGAAAAACATGTTTTTCAATGGCAAAAATCAATGAATATTGTAAATGCACAAACAGTAATATCTCCACATTGCAAGGTGCAATTCTGAAATTTTTTGCTTTTTCCTGCTAATCCTAGCATGATAAAGAAGATTCAAAGAGAGTGAGATGCCAGCTCCTTTCATTCAGTCAGTAGCTTCAAACATTTCTGGACGTTTTTCAATGGCAAAAATCAATGAATATTGTAAATGCACAAACAGTAATATCTCCACATTCCAAGGTGCAATTCTGAAATTTTTTGCTTTTTCCTGCTAATCCTAGCATGATAAAGAAGATTCAAAGAGAGTGAGATGCCAGCTCCTTTCATTCAGTCAGTAGCTTTAAACATTTCTGGACGTTTTTCAATGGCAAAAATCAATGAATATTGTAAATGCACAAACAGTAATATCTCCACATTGCAAGGTGCAATTCTGAAATTTTTTGCTTTTTCCTGTTAATCCTAGCATGATAAAGAAGATTCAAAGAGAGTGAGATGCCAGCTCCTTTCATTCAGTCAGTAGCTTCAAACATTTCTGGTATATGAAAAACATGTTTTTCAATGGCAAAAATCAATGAATATTGTAAATGCACAAACAGTAATATCTCCACATTGCAAGGTGCAATTCTGAAATTTTTTGCTTTTTCCTGTTAATCCTAGCATGATAAAGAAGATTCAAAGAGAGTGAGATGCCAGCTCCTTTCATTCAGTCAGTAGCTTCAAACATTTCTGGTATATGAAAAACATGTTTTTCAATGGCAAAAATCAATGAATATTGTAAATGCACAAACAGTAATATCTCCACATTGCAAGGTGCAATTCTGAAATTTTTTGCTTTTTCCTGCTAATCCTAGCATGATAAAGAAGATTCAAAGAGAGTGAGATGCCAGCTCCTTTCATTCAGTCAGTAGCTTCAAACATTTCTGGTATATGAAAAACGTTTTTCAATGGCAAAAATCAATGAATATTGTAAATGCACAAACAGTAATATCTCCACATTGCAAGGTGCAATTCTGAAATTTTTTGCTTTTTCCTGCTAATCCTAGCATGATAAAGAAGATTCAAAGAGAGTGAGATGCCAAGCTCCTTTCATTCAGTCAGTAGCTTCAAACATTTCTGGACGTTTTTCAATGGCAAAAATCAATGAATATTGTAAATGCACAAACAGTAATATCTCCACATTGCAAGGTGCAATTCTGAAATTTTTTGCTTTTTCCTGCTAATCCTAGCATGATAAACAAGATTCAAAGAGAGTGAGATGCCAGCTCCTTTCATTCAGTCAGTAGCTTCAAACATTTCTGGTATATGAAAAACATGTTTTTCAATGGCAAAAATCAATGAATATTGTAAATGCACAAACAGTAATATCTCCACATTGCAAGGTGCAATTCTGAAATTTTTTGCTTTTTCCTGCTAATCCTAGCATGATAAAGAAGATTCAAAGAGAGTGAGATGCCAGCTCCTTTCATTCAGTCAGTAGCTTCAAACATTTCTGGACGTTTTTCAATGGCAAAAATCAATGAATATTGTAAATGCACAAACAGTAATATCTCCACATTGCAAGGTGCAATTCTGAAATTTTTTGCTTTTTCCTGTTAATCCTAGCATGATAAAGAAGATTCAAAGAGAGTGAGATGCCAGCTCCTTTCATTCAGTCAGTAGCTTCAAACATTTCTGGTATATGAAAAACATGTTTTTCAATGGCAAAAATCAATGAATATTGTAAATGCACAAACAGTAATATCTCCACATTGCAAGGTGCAATTCTGAAATTTTTTGCTTTTTCCTGTTAATCCTAGCATGATAAAGAAGATTCAAAGAGAGTGAGATGCCAGCTCCTTTCATTCAGTCAGTAGCTTCAAACATTTCTGGACGTTTTTCAATGGCAAAAATCAATGAATATTGTAAATGCACAAACAGTAATATCTCCACATTGCAAGGTGCAATTCTGAAATTTTTTGCTTTTTCCTGTTAATCCTAGCATGATAAAGAAGATTCAAAGAGAGTGAGATGCCAGTTCCTTTCATTCAGTCAGTAGCTTCAAACATTTCTGGTATATGAAAAACATGTTTTTCAATGGCAAAAATCAATGAATATTGTAAATGCACAAACAGTAATATCTCCACATTGCAAGGTGCAATTCTGAAATTTTTTGCTTTTTCCTGCTAATCCTAGCATGATAAAGAAGATTCAAAGAGAGTGAGATGCCAGCTCCTTTCATTCAGTCAGTAGCTTCAAACATTTCTGGTGTATGAAAAACATGTTTTTCAATGGCAAAAATCAATGAATATTGTAAATGCACAAACAGTAATATCTCCACATTGCAAGGTGCAATTCGGAAATTTTTTGCTTTTTCCTGCTAATCCTAGCATGATAAAGAAGATTCAAAGAGAGTGAGATGCCAGCTCCTTTCATTCAGTCAGTAGCTTCAAACATTTCTGGTATATGAATAACATGATGTTTTTCAATGGCAAAAATCAATGAATATTGTAAATGCACTAACAGTAATATCTCCACATTGCAAGGTGCAATTCTGAATTTTTTTGCTTTTTCCTGCTAATCCTAGCATGATAAAGAAGATTCAAAGAGAGTGAGATGCCAGCTCCTTTCATTCAGTCAGTAGCTTCAAACATTTCTGGACGTTTTTCAATGGCAAAAATCAATGAATATTGTAAATGCACAAACAGTAATAACTCCACATTGCAAGGTGCAATTCTGAAATTTTTTGCTTTTTCCTGCTAATCCTAGCATGATAAAGAAGATTCAAAGAGAGTAAGATGCCAGCTCCTTTCATTCAGTCAGTAGCTTCAAACATTTCTGGACGTTTTTCAATGGCAAAAATCAATGAATATTGTAAATGCACAAACAGTAATATCTCCACATTGCAAGGTGCAATTCTGAAATTTTTTGCTTTTTCCTGCTAATCCTAGCATGATAAAGAAGATTCAAAGAGAGTGAGATGCCAGCTCCTTTCATTCAGTCAGTAGCTTCAAACATTTCTGGATGCTTTTCAATGGCAAAAATCAATGAATATTGTAAATGCACAAACAGTAATATCTCCACATTGCAGGGTGCAATTCTGAAATTTTTTGCTTTTTCCTGCTAATCCTAGCATGATAAAGAAGATTCAAAGAGAGTGAGATGCCAGCTCCTTTCATTCAGTCAGTAGATTCAAACATTTCTGGTATATGAATAACATGATGTTTTTCAATGGCAAAAATCAATGAATATTGTAAATGCACAAACAGTAATATCTCCACATTGCAAGGTGCAATTCTGAAATTTTTTGCTTTTTCCTGCTAATCCTAGCATGATAAAGAAGATTCAAAGAGAGTGAGATGCCAGCTCGTTTCATTCAGTCAGTAGCTTCAAACATTTCTGGACGTTTTTCAATGGCAAAAATCAATGAATATTGTAAATGCACAAACAGTAATATCTCCACATTGCAAGGTGCAATTCTGAATTTTTTTGCTTTTTCCTGCTAATCCTAGCATGATAAAGAAGATTCAAAGAGAGTGAAATGCCAGCTCCTTTCATTCAGTCAGTAGCTTCAAACATTTCTGGACGTTTTTCAATGGCAAAAATCAATGAATATTGTAAATGCACAAACAGTAATATCTCCACATTGCAAGGTGCAATTCTGAAATTTTTTGCTTTTTCCTGCTAATCCTAGCATGATAAAGAAGATTCAAAGAGAGTGAGATGCCAGCTCCTTTCATTCAGTCAGTAGCTTCAAACATTTCTGGACGTTTTTCAATGGCAAAAATCAATGAATATTGTAAATGCACAAACAGTAATATCTCCACATTGCAAGGTGCAATTCTGAAATTTTTTGCTTTTTCCTGCTAATCCTAGCATGATAAAGAAGATTCAAAGAGAGTGAGATGCCAGCTCCTTTCATTCAGTCAGTAGCTTCAAACATTTCTGGTATATGAATAACATGATGTTTTTCAATGGCAAAAATCAATGAATATTGTAAATGCACAAACAGTAATATCTCCACATTGCAAGGTGCAATTCTGAAATTTTTTGCTTTTTCCTGCTAATCCTAGCATGATAAAGAAGATTCAAAGAGAGTGAGATGCCAGCTCCTTTCATTCAGTCAGTAGCTTCAAACATTTCTGGATGTTTTTCAATGGCAAAAATCAATGAATATTGTAAATGCACAAACAGTAATAACTCCACATTGCAAGGTGCAATTCTGAAATTTTTTGCTTTTTCCTGCTAATCCTAGCATGATAAAGAAGATTCAAAGAGAGTGAGATGCCAGCTCCTTTCATTCAGTCAGTAGCTTCAAACATTTCTGGACGTTTTTCAATGGCAAAAATCAATGAATATTGTAAATGCACAAACAGTAATATTTCCATATTGCAAGGTGCAATTCTGAAATTTTTTGCTTTTTCCTGTTAATCCTAGCATGATAAAGAAGATTCAAAGAGAGTGAGATGCCAGTTCCTTTCATTCAGTCAGTAGCTTCAAACATTTCTGGTATATGAAAAACATGTTTTTCAATGGCAAAAATCAATGAATATTGTAAATGCACAAACAGTAATATCTCCACATTGCAAGGTGCAATTCTGAAATTTTTTGCTTTTTCCTGCTAATCCTAGCATGATAAAGAAGATTCAAAGAGAGTGAGATGCCAGCTCCTTTCATTCAGTCAGTAGCTTCAAACATTTCTGGTGTATGAAAAACATGTTTTTCAATGGCAAAAATCAATGAATATTGTAAATGCACAAACAGTAATATCTCCACATTGCAAGGTGCAATTCGGAAATTTTTTGCTTTTTCCTGCTAATCCTAGCATGATAAAGAAGATTCAAAGAGAGTGAGATGCCAGCTCCTTTCAATCAGTCAGTAGCTTCAAACATTTCTGGTATATGAATAACATGATGTTTTTCAATGGCAAAAATCAATGAATATTGTAAATGCACTAACAGTAATATCTCCACATTGCAAGGTGCAATTCTGAATTTTTTTGCTTTTTCCTGCTAATCCTAGCATGATAAAGAAGATTCAAAGAGTGAGATGCCAGCTCCTTTCATTCAGTCAGTAGCTTCAAACATTTCTGGACGTTTTTCAATGGCAAAAATCAATGAATATTGTAAATGCACAAACAGTAATATCTCCACATTGCAAGGTGCAATTCTGAAATTTTTTGCTTTTTCCTGCTAATCCTAGCATGATAAAGAAGATTCAAAGAGAGTGAGATGCCAGCTCCTTTCATTCAGTCAGTAGCTTCAAACATTTCTGGATGCTTTTCAATGGCAAAAATCAATGAATATTGTAAATGCACAAACAGTAATATCTCCACATTGCAGGGTGCAATTCTGAAATTTTTTGCTTTTTCCTGCTAATCCTAGCATGATAAAGAAGATTCAAAGAGAGTGAGATGCCAGCTCCTTTCATTCAGTCAGTAGATTCAAACATTTCTGGTATATGAATAACATGATGTTTTTCAATGGCAAAAATCAATGAATATTGTAAATGCACAAACAGTAATATCTCCACATTGCAAGGTGCAATTCTGAAATTTTTTGCTTTTTCCTGCTAATCCTAGCATGATAAAGAAGATTCAAAGAGAGTGAGATGCCAGCTCCTTTCATTCAGTCAGTAGCTTCAAACATTTCTGGACGTTTTTCAATGGCAAAAATCAATGAATATTGTAAATGCACAAACAGTAATAACTCCACATTGCAAGGTGCAATTCTGAAATTTTTTGCTTTTTCCTGCTAATCCTAGCATGATAAAGAAGATTCAAAGAGAGTGAGATGCCAGCTCCTTTCATTCAGTCAGTAGCTTCAAACATTTCTGGACGTTTTTCAATTGCAAAAATCAATGAATATTGTAAATGCACAAACAGTAATATCTCCACATTGCAAGGTGCAATTCTGAAATTTTTTGCTTTTTCCTGCTAATCCTAGCATGATAAAGAAGATTCAAAGAGAGTGAGATGCCAGCTCCTTTCATTCAGTCAGTAGCTTCTAACATTTCTGGACGTTTTTCAATGGCAAAAATCAATGAATATTGTAAATGCACAAACAGTAATATCTCCACATTGCAAGGTGCAATTCTGAAATTTTTTGCTTTTTCCTGCTAATCCTAGCATGATAAAGAAGATTCAAAGAGAGTGAGATGCCAGCTCCTTTCATTCAGTCAGTAGCTTCAAACATTTCTGGTATATGAATAACATGATGTTTTTCAATGGCAAAAATCAATGAATATTGTAAATGCACAAACAGTAATATCTCCACATTGCAAGGTGCAATTCTGAAATTTTTTGCTTTTTCCTGTTAATCCTAGCATGATAAAGAAGATTCAAAGAGAGTGAGATGCCAGCTCCTTTCATTCAGTCAGTAGCTTCAAACATTTCTGGTATATGAAAAACATGTTTTTCAATGGCAAAAATCAATGAATATTGTAAATGCACAAACAGTAATATCTCCACATTGCAAGGTGCAATTCTGAAATTTTTTGCTTTTTCCTGTTAATCCTAGCATGATAAAGAAGATTCAAAGAGAGTGAGATGCCAGCTCCTTTCATTCAGTCAGTAGCTTCAAACATTTCTGGACGTTTTTCAATGGCAAAAATCAATGAATATTGTAAATGCACAAACAGTAATATCTCCACATTGCAAGGTGCAATTCTGAAATTTTTTGCTTTTTCCTGCTAATCCTAGCATGATAAAGAAGATTCAAAGAGAGTGAGATGCCAGCTCCTTTCATTCAGTCAGTAGCTTCAAACATTTCTGGACGTTTTTCAATGGCAAAAATCAATGAATATTGTAAATGCACAAACAGTAATATCTCCACATTGCAAGGTGCAATTCTGAAATTTTTTGCCTTTTCCTGCTAATCCTAGCATGATAAAGAAGATTCAAAGAGAGTGAGATGCCAGCTCCTTTCATTCAGTCAGTAGCTTCAAACATTTCTGGTATATGAATAACATGATGTTTTTCAATGGCAAAAATCAATGAATATTGTAAATGCACAAACAGTAATATCTCCACATTGCAAGGTGCAATTCTGAAATTTTTTGCTTTTTCCTGCTAATCCTAGCATGATAAAGAAGATTCAAAGAGAGTGAGATGCCAGCTCCTTTCATTCAGTCAGTAGCTTCAAACATTTCTGGACGTTTTTCAATGGCAAAAATCAATGAATATTGTAAATGCACAAACAGTAATAACTCCACATTGCAAGGTGCAATTCTGAATTTTTTCGCTTTTTCCTGCTAATCCTAGCATGATAAAGAAGATTCAAAGAGAGTGAGATGCCAGCTCCTTTCATTCAGTCAGTAGCTTCAAACATTTCTGGACGTTTTTCAATGGCAAAAATCAATGAATATTGTAAATGCACAAACAGTAATATCTCCACATTGCAAGGTGCAATTCTGAAATTTTTTGCTTTTTCCTGCTAATCCTAGCATGATAAAGAAGATTCAAAGAGAGTGAGATGCCAGCTCCTTTCATTCAGTCAGTAGCTTCAAACATTTCTGGACGTTTTTCAATGGCAAAAATCAATGAATATTGTAAATGCACAAACAGTAATAACTCCACATTGCAAGGTGCAATTCTGAAATTTTTTGCTTTTTCCTGCTAATCCTAGCATGATAAAGAAGATTCAAAGAGAGTAAGATGCCAGCTCCTTTCATTCAGTCAGTAGCTTCAAACATTTCTGGACGTTTTTCAATGGCAAAAATCAATGAATATTGTAAATGCACAAACAGTAATATCTCCACATTGCAAGGTGCAATTCTGAAATTTTTTGCTTTTTCCTGCTAATCCTAGCATGATAAAGAAGATTCAAAGAGAGTGAGATGCCAGCTCCTTTCATTCAGTCAGTAGCTTCAAACATTTCTGGATGCTTTTCAATGGCAAAAATCAATGAATATTGTAAATGCACAAACAGTAATATCTCCACATTGCAGGGTGCAATTCTGAAATTTTTTGCTTTTTCCTGCTAATCCTAGCATGATAAAGAAGATTCAAAGAGAGTGAGATGCCAGCTCCTTTCATTCAGTCAGTAGATTCAAACATTTCTGGTATATGAATAACATGATGTTTTTCAATGGCAAAAATCAATGAATATTGTAAATGCACAAACAGTAATATCTCCACATTGCAAGGTGCAATTCTGAAATTTTTTGCTTTTTCCTGCTAATCCTAGCATGATAAAGAAGATTCAAAGAGAGTGAGATGCCAGCTCCTTTCATTCAGTCAGTAGCTTCAAACATTTCTGGACGTTTTTCAATGGCAAAAATCAATGAATATTGTAAATGCACAAACAGTAATAACTCCACATTGCAAGGTGCAATTCTGAAATTTTTTGCTTTTTCCTGCTAATCCTAGCATGATAAAGAAGATTCAAAGAGAGTGAGATGCCAGCTCCTTTCATTCAGTCAGTAGCTTCAAACATTTCTGGACGTTTTTCAATGGCAAAAATCAATGAATATTGTAAATGCACAAACAGTAATATCTCCACATTGCAAGGTGCAATTCTGAAATTTTTTGCTTTTTCCTGCTAATCCTAGCATGATAAAGAAGATTCAAAGAGAGTGAGATGCCAGCTCCTTTCATTCAGTCAGTAGCTTCAAACATTTCTGGTGTATGAAAAACATGTTTTTCAATGGCAAAAATCAATGAATATTGTAAATGCACAAACAGTAATATCTCCACATTGCAAGGTGCAATTCGGAAATTTTTTGCTTTTTCCTGCTAATCCTAGCATGATAAAGAAGATTCAAAGAGAGTGAGATGCCAGCTCCTTTCATTCAGTCAGTAGCTTCAAACATTTCTGGTATATGAATAACATGATGTTTTTCAATGGCAAAAATCAATGAATATTGTAAATGCACTAACAGTAATATCTTCACATTGCAAGGTGCAATTCTGAATTTTTTTGCTTTTTCCTGCTAATCCTAGCATGATAAAGAAGATTCAAAGATTGAGATGCCAGCTCCTTTCATTCAGTCAGTAGCTTCAAACATTTCTGGACGTTTTTCAATGGCAAAAATCAATGAATATTGTAAATGCACAAACAGTAATATCTCCACATTGCAAGGTGCAATTCTGAAATTTTTTGCTTTTTCCTGCTAATCCTAGCATGATAAAAAAGATTCAAAGAGAGTGAGATGCCAGCTCCTTTCATTCAGTCAGTAGCTTCAAACATTTCTGGATGCTTTTCAATGGCAAAAATCAATGAATATTGTAAATGCACAAACAGAAATATCTCCACATTGCAGGGTGCAATTCTGAAATTTTTTGCTTTTTCCTGCTAATCCTAGCATGATAAAGAAGATTCAAAGAGAGTGAGATGCCAGCTCCTTTCATTCAGTCAGTAGATTCAAACATTTCTGGTATATGAATAACATGATGTTTTTCAATGGCAAAAATCAATGAATATTGTAAATGCACAAACAGTAATATCTCCACATTGCAAGGTGCAATTCTGAAAATTTTTGCTTTTTCCTGCTAATCCTAGCATGATAAAGAAGATTCAAAGAGAGTGAGATGCCAGCTCCTTTCATTCAGTCAGTAGCTTCAAACATTTCTGGACGTTTTTCAATGGCAAAAATCAATGAATATTGTAAATGCACAAACAGTAATATCTCCACATTGCAAGGTGCAATTCTGAAATTTTTTGCTTTTTCCTGCTAATCCTAGCATGATAAAGAAGATTCAAAGAGAGTGAGATGCCAGCTCCTTTCATTCAGTCAGTAGCTTCAAACATTTCTGGATGCTTTTCAATGGCAAAAATCAATGAATATTGTAAATGCACAAACAGTAATATCTCCACATTGCAGGGTGCAATTCTGAAATTTTTTGCTTTTTCCTGCTAATCCTAGCATGATAAAGAAGATTCAAAGAGAGTGAGATGCCAGCTCCTTTCATTCAGTCAGTAGCTTCAAACATTTCTGGATGCTTTTCAATGGCAAAAATCAATGAATGTTGTAAATGCACAAACAGTAATATCTCCACATTGCAGGGTGCAATTCTGAAATTTTTTGCTTTTTCCTGCTAATCCTAGCATGATAAAGAAGATTCAAAGAGAGTGAGATGCCAGCTCCTTTCATTCAGTCAGTAGATTCAAACATTTCTGGTATATGAATAACATGATGTTTTTCAATGGCAAAAATCAATGAATATTGTAAATGCACAAACAGTAATATCTCCACATTGCAAGGTGCAATTCTGAAATTTTTTGCTTTTTCCTGCTAATCCTAGCATGATAAAGAAGATTCAAAGAGAGTGAGATGCCAGCTCCTTTCATTCAGTCAGTAGCTTCAAACATTTCTGGACGTTTTTCAATGGCAAAAATCAATGAATATTGTAAATGCACAAACAGTAATATCTCCACATTGCAAGGTGCAATTCTGAAATTTTTTGCTTTTTCCTGCTAATCCTAGCATGATAAAGAAGATTCAAAGAGAGTGAGATGCCAGCTCCTTTCATTCAGTCAGTAGCTTCAAACATTTCTGATATATGAATAACATGATGTTTTTCAATGGCAAAAATCAATGAATATTGTAAATGCACAAACAGTAATATCTCCACATTGCAAGGTGCAATTCTGAAATTTTTTGCTTTTTCCTGCTAATCCTAGCATGATAAAGAAGATTCAAAGAGAGTGAGATGCCAGCTCCTTTCATTCAGTCAGTAGCTTCAAACATTTCTGGACGTTTTTCAATGGCAAAAATCAATGAATATTGTAAATGCACAAACAGTAATAACTCCACATTGCAAGGTGCAATTCTGAAATGTTTTGCTTTTTCCTGCTAATCCTAGCATGATAAAGAAGATTCAAAGAGAGTGAGATGCCAGCTCCTTTCATTCAGTCAGTAGCTTCAAACATTTCTGGACGTTTTTCAATGGCTAAAATCAATGAATATTGTAAATGCACAAACAATAATATCTCCACATTGCAAGGTGCAATTCTGAAATTTTTTGCTTTTTCCTGCTAATCCTAGCATGATAAAGAAGATTCAAAGAGAGTGAGATGCCAGCTCCTTTCAATCAGTCAGTAGCTTCAAACATTTCTGGTATATGAATAACATGATGTTTTTCAATGGCAAAAATCAATGAATATTGTAAATGCACTAACAGTAATATCTCCACATTGCAGGTGCAATTCTGAATTTTTTTGCTTTTTCCTGCTAATCCTAGCATGATAAAGAAGATTCAAAGAGAGTGAGATGCCAGCTCCTTTCATTCAGTCAGTAGCTTCAAACATTTCTGGACGTTTTTCAATGGCAAAAATCAATGAATATTGTAAATGCACAAACAGTAATATCTCCACATTGCAAGGTGCAATTCTGAAATTTTTTGCTTTTTCCTGCTAATCCTAGCATGATAAAGAAGATTCAAAGAGAGTGAGATGCCAGCTCCTTTCATTCAGTCAGTAGCTTCAAACATTTCTGGATGCTTTTCAATGGCAAAAATCAATGAATATTGTAAATGCACAAACAGTAATATCTCCACATTGCAGGGTGCAATTCTGAAATTTTTTGCTTTTTCCTGCTAATCCTAGCATGATAAAGAAGATTCAAAGAGAGTGAGATGCCAGCTCCTTTCATTCAGTCAGTAGCTTCAAACATTTCTGGTATATGAATAACATGATGTTTTTCAATGGCAATAATCAATGAATATTGTAAATGCACAAACAGTAATATCTCCACATTGCAAGGTGCAATTCTGAAATTTTTTGCTTTTTCCTGCTAATCCTAGCATGATAAAGAAGATTCAAAGAGAGTGAGATGCCAGCTCCTTTCATTCAGTCAGTAGCTTCAAACATTTCTGGACGTTTTTCAATGGCAAAAATCAATGAATATTGTAAATGCACAAACAGTAATATCTCCACATTGCAAGGTGCAATTCTGAAATTTTTTGCTTTTTCCTGCTAATCCTAGCATGATAAAGAAGATTCAAAGAGAGTGAGATGCCAGCTCCTTTCATTCAGTCAGTAGCTTTAAACATTTCTGGACGTTTTTCAATGGCAAAAATCAATGAATATTGTAAATGCACAAACAGTAATATCTCCACATTGCAAGGTGCAATTCTGAAATTTTTTGCTTTTTCCTGCTAATCCTAGCATGATAAAGAAGATTCAAAGAGAGTGAGATGCAAGCTCCTTTCATTCAGTCAGTAGCTTCAAACATTTCTGGTATATGAATAACATGATGTTTTTCAATGGCAAAAATCAATGAATATTGTAAATGCACTAACAGTAATATCTCCACATTGCAAGGTGCAATTCTGAAATTTTTTGCTTTTTCCTGCTAATCCTAGCATGATAAAGAAGATTCAAAGAGAGTGAGATGCCAGCTCCTTTCATTCAGTCAGTAGCTTCAAACATTTCTGGACGCTTTTCAATGGCAAAAATCAATGAATATTGTAAATGCACAAACAGTAATATCTCCACATTGCAGGGTGCAATTCTGAAATTTTTTGCTTTTTCCTGCTAATCCTAGCATGATAAAGAAGATTCAAAGAGAGTGAGATGCCAGCTCCTTTCATTCAGTCAGTAGCTTTATCATGCTAAGAGGAGCAGGAAAAAGCAAAAAATTTCAGAATTGCACCTTGCAATGCGGAGAAATTACTGTTTGTGCATTTACAATATTCATTGATTTTTGCCATTGAAAAACGTCCAGAAATGAATGAAGCTACTGACTGAATGAAAGGAGCTGGCATCTCACTCTCTTTGAATCTTGTTTATCATGCTAAGAGGAGCAGGAAAAAGCAAAAAATTTCAGAATTGCACCTTGCAATGCGGAGAAATTACTGTGTGTGCATTACAATATTCATTGATTTTTGCCATTGAAAAACGTCCAGAAATGATTGAAGCTACTGACTGAACGAAAGGAGCTGGCATCTCACTCTCTTTGAATCTTCTTTATCATGCTAAGAGGAGCAGGAAAAAGCAAAAAATTTCAGAATTGCACCTTGCAATGCGGAGAAATTACTGTTTGTGCATTTACAATATTCATTGATTTTTGCCATTGAAAAACGTCCAGAAATGATTGAAGCTACTGACTGAATGAAAGGAGCTGGCATCTCACTCTCTTTGAATCTTCTTTATCATGCTAAGAGGAGCAGGAAAAAGCAAAAAATTTCAGAATTGCACCTTGCAATGCGGAGAAATTACTGTTTGTGCATTTACAATATTCATTGATTTTTGCCATTGAAAAACATCATGTTATTCATATACCAGAAATGTTTGAAGCTACTGACTGAATGAAAGGAGCTGACATCTCACTCTCTTTGAATCTTCTTTATCATGCTAAGAGGAGCAGGAAAAAGCAAAAAATTTCAGAATTGCACCTTGCAATGCGCAGAAATTACTGTTTGTGCATTTACAATATTCATTGATTTTTGCCATTGAAAAACGTCCAGAAATGATTGAAGCTACTGACTGAATGAAAGGAGCTGGCATCTCACTCTCTTTGAATCTTCTTTATCATGCTAAGAGGAGCAGGAAAAAGCAAAAAATTTCAGAATTGCACCTTGCAATGCGGAGAAATTACTGTTTGTGCATTTACAATATTCATTGATTTTTGCCATTGAAAAACATCATGTTATTCATATACCAGAAATGTTTGAAGCTACTGACTGAATGAAAGGAGCTGACATCTCACGCTCTTTGAATCTTCTTTATCATGCTAAGAGGAGCAGGAAAAAGCAAAAAATTTCAGAATTGCACCTTGCAATGCGGAGAAATTACTGTTTGTGCATTTACAATATTCATTGATTTTTGCCATTGAAAAACGTCCAGAAATGATTGAAGCTACTGACTGAATGAAAGGAGCTGGCATCTCACTATCTTTGAATCTTCTTTATCATGCTAAGAGGAGCAGGAAAAATCAAAAAATTTCAGAATTGCACCTTGCAATGCGGAGAAATTACTGTTTGTGCATTTACAATATTCATTGATTTTTGCCATTGAAAAACATCATGTTATTCATATACCAGAAATGTTTGAAGCTACTGACTGAATGAAAGGAGCTGGCATCTCACTCTCTTTGAATCTTCTTTATCATGCTAAGAGGAGCAGGAAAAAGCAAAAAATTTCAGAATTGCACCTTGCAATGCGGAGAAATTACTGTTTGTGCATTTACAATATTCATTGATTTTTGCCATTGAAAAACATCATGTTATTCATATACCAGAAATGTTTGAAGCTACTGACTGAATGAAAGGAGCTGGCATCTCACTCTCTTTGAATCTTCTTTATCATGCTAAGAGGAGCAGGAAAAAGCAAAAAATTTCAGAATTGCACCTTGCAATGCGGAGAAATTACTGTTTGTGCATTTACAATATTCATTGATTTTTGCCATTGAAAAACGTCCAGAAATGATTGAAGCTACTGACTGAATGAAAGGAGCTGGCATCTCACTCTCTTTGAATCTTCTTTATCATGCTAAGAGGAGCAGGAAAAAGCAAAACATTTCAGAATTGCACCTTGCAATGCGGAGAAATTACTGTTTGTGCATTTACAACATTCATTGATTTTTGCCATTGAAAAACGTCCAGAAATGATTGAAGCTACTGACTGAATGAAAGGAGCTGGCATCTCACTCTCTTTGAATCTTCTTTATCATGCTAAGAGGAGCAGGAAAAAGCAAAAAATTTCAGAATTGCACCTTGCAATGCGGAGAAATTACTGTTTGTGCATTTACAATATTCATTGATTTTTGCCATTGAAAAACGTCCAGAAATGATTGAAGCTACTGACTGAATGAAAGGAGCTGGCATCTCACTCTCTTTGAATCTTCTTTATCATGCTAAGAGGAGCAGGAAAAAGCAAAAAGTTTCAGAATTGCACCTTGCAATGCGGAGAAATTACTGTTTGTGCATTTACAATATTCATTGATTTTTGCCATTGAAAAACATCATGTTATTCATATACCAGAAATGTTTGAAGCTACTGACTGAATGAAAGGAGCTGGCATCTCACTCTCTTTGAATCTTCTTTATCATGCTAAGAGGAGCAGGAAAAAGCAAAAAATTTCAGAATTGCACCTTGCAATGCGGAGAAATTACTGTTTGTGCATTTACAATATTCATTGATTTTTGCCATTGAAAAACGTCCAGAAATGATTGAAGCTACTGACTGAATGAAAGGAGCTGGCATCTCACTCTCTTTGAATCTTGTTTATCATGCTAAGAGGAGCAGGAAAAAGCAAAAAATTTCAGAATTGCACCTTGCAATGCGGAGAAATTACTGTTTGTGCATTTATAATATTCATTGATTTTTGCCATTGAAAAACATCATGTTATTCATATACCAGAAATGATTGAAGCTACTGACTGAATGAAAGGAGCTGGCATCTCACTCTCTTTGAATCTTCTTTATCATGCTAAGAGGAGCAGGAAAAAGTAAAAAATTTCAGAATTGCACCTTGCAATGCGGAGAAATTACTGTTTGTGCATTTATAATATTCAATGATTTTTGCCATTGAAAAACGTCCAGAAATGATTGAAGCTACTGACTGAACGAAAGGAGCTGGCATCTCACTCTCTTTGAATCTTCTTTATCATGCTAAGAGGAGCAGGAAAAAGCAAAAAATTTCAGAATTGCACCTTGCAATGCGGAGAAATTACTGTTTGTGCATTTACAATATTCATTGATTTTTGCCATTGAAAAACGTCCAGAAATGATTGAAGCTACTGACTGAATGAAAGGAGCTGGCATCTCACTCTCTTTGAATCTTCTTTATCATGCTAAGAGGAGCAGGAAAAAGCAAAAAAATTCAGAATTGCACCTTGCAATGCGGAGAAATTACTGTTTGTGCATTTACAATATTCATTGATTTTTGCCATTGAAAAACATCATGTTATTCATATACCAGAAATGTTTGAAGCTACTGACTGAATGAAAGGAGCTGACATCTCACGCTCTTTGAATCTTCTTTATCATGCTAAGAGGAGCAGGAAAAAGCAAAAAATTTCAGAATTGCACCTTGCAATGCGGAGAAATTACTGTTTGTGCATTTACAATATTCATTGATTTTTGCCATTGAAAAACGTCCAGAATTGATTGAAGCTACTGACTGAATGAAAGGAGCTGGCATCTCACTCTCTTTGAATCTTCTTTATCATGCTAAGAGGAGCAGGAAAAAGCAAAAAATTTCAGAATTGCACCTTGCAATGCGGAGAAATTACTGTTTGTGCATTTACAATATTCATTGATTTTTGCCATTGAAAAACATCATGTTATTCATATACCAGAAATGTTTGAAGCTACTGACTGAATGAAAGGAGCTGGCATCTCACTCTCTTTGAATCTTCTTTATCATGCTAAGAGGAGCAGGAAAAAGCAAAAAATTTCAGAATTGCACCTTGCAATGCGGAGAAATTACTGTTTGAGCATTTACAATATTCATTGATTTTTGCCATTGAAAAACGTCCAGAAATGATTGAAGCTACTGACTGAATGAAAGGAGCTGGCATCTCACTCTCTTTGAATCTTCTTTATCATGCTAAGAGGAGCAGGAAAAAGCAAAAAATTTCAGAATTGCACCTTGCAATGCGGAGAAATTACTGTTTGTGCATTTACAATATTCATTGATTTTTGCCTTTGAAAAACATCATGTTATTCATATACCAGAAATGATTGAAGCTACTGACTGAATGAAAGGAGCTGGCATCTCACTCTCTTTGAATCTTCTTTATCATGCTAAGAGGAGCAGGAAAAAGTAAAAAATTTCAGAATTGCACCTTGCAATGCGGAGAAATTACTGTTTGTGCATTTATAATATTCAATGATTTTTGCCATTGAAAAACGTCCAGAAATGATTGAAGCTACTGACTGAACGAAAGGAGCTGGCATCTCACTCTCTTTGAATCTTCTTTATCATGCTAAGAGGAGCAGGAAAAAGCAAAAAATTTCAGAATTGCACCTTGCAATGCGGAGAAATTACTGTTTGTGCATTTACAATATTCATTGATTTTTGCCATTGAAAAACGTCCAGAAATGATTGAAGCTACTGATTGAATGAAAGGAGCTGGCATCTCACTCTCTTTGAATCTTCTTTATCATGCTAAGAGGAGCAGGAAAAAGCAAAAAATTTCAGAATTGCACCTTGCAATGCGGAGAAATTACTGTTTGTGCATTTACAATATTCATTGATTTTTGCCATTGAAAAACATCATGTTATTCATACACCAGAAATGTTTGAAGCTACTGACTGAATGAAAGTAGCTGACATCTCACTCTCTTTGAATCTTCTTTATCATGCTAAGAGGAGCAGGAAAAAGCAAAAAATTTCAGAATTGCACCTTGCAATGCGGAGAAATTACTGTTTGTGCATTTACAATATTCATTGATTTTTGCCATTGAAAAACGTCCAGAATTGATTGAAGCTACTGACTGAATGAAAGGAGCTGGCATCTCACTCTCTTTGAATCTTCTTTATCATGCTAAGAGGAGCAGGAAAAAGCAAAAAATTTCAGAATTGCACCTTGCAATGCGGAGAAATTACTGTTTGTGCATTTACAATATTCATTGATTTTTGCCTTTGAAAAACATCATGTTATTCATATACCAGAAATGTTTGAAGCTACTGACTGAATGAAAGGAGCTGACATCTCACGCTCTTTGAATCTTCTTTATCATGCTAAGAGGAGCAGGAAAAAGCAAAACATTTCAGAATTGCACCTTGCAATGCGGAGAAATTACTGTTTGTGCATTTACAATATTCATTGATTTTTGCCATTGAAAAACATCATGTTATTCATATACCAGAAATGTTTGAAGCTACTGACTGAATGAAAGGAGCTGGCATCTCACTCTCTTTGAATCTTCTTTATCATGCTAAGAGGAGCAGGAAAAAGCAAAAAATTTCAGAATTGCACCTTGCAATGCGGAGAAATTACTGTTTGTGCGTTTACAATATTCATTGATTTTTGCCATTGAAAAACGTCCAGAAATGATTGAAGCTACTGACTGAATGAAAGGAGCTGGCATCTCACTCTCTTTGAATCTTCTTTATCATGCTAAGAGGAGCAGGAAAAAGCAAAAAATTTCAGAATTGCACCTTGCAATGCGGAGAAATTACTGTTTGTGCATTTACAATATTCATTGATTTTTGCCATTGAAAAACATCATGTTATTCATATACCAGAAATGTTTGAAGCTACTGACTGAATGAAAGGAGCTGACATCTCACGCTCTTTGAATCTTCTTTATCATGCTAAGAGGAGCAGGAAAAAGCAAAAAATTTCAGAATTGCACCTTGCAATGCGGAGAAATTACTGTTTGTGCATTTACAATATTCATTGATTTTTGCCATTGAAAAACGTCCAGAAATGATTGAAGCTACTGACTGAATGAAAGGAGCTGGCATCTCACTCTCTTTGAATCTTCTTTATCATGCTAAGAGGAGCAGGAAAAAGCAAAAAATTTCAGAATTGCACATTGCAATGCGGAGAAATTACTGTTTGTGCATTTACAATATTCATTGATTTTTGCCATTGAAAAACATCATGTTATTCATATACCAGAAATGTTTGAAGCTACTGACTGAATGAAAGGAGCTGGCATCTCACTCTCTTTGAATCTTCTTTATCATGCTAAGAGGAGCAGGAAAAAGCAAAAAATTTCAGAATTGCACCTTGCAATGCGGAGAAATTACTGTTTGTGCATTTACAATATTCATTGATTTTTGCCATTGAAAAACATCATGTTATTCATATACCAGAAATGTTTGAAGCTACTGACTGAATGAAAGGAGCTGGCATCTCACTCTCTTTGAATCTTCTTTATCATGCTAAGAGGAGCAGGAAAAAGCAAAAAATTTCAGAATTGCACCTTGCAATGCGGAGAAATTACTGTTTGTGCATTTACAATATTCATTGATTTTTGCCATTGAAAAACGTCCAGAAATGATTGAAGCTACTGACTGAATGAAAGGAGCTGGCATCTCACTCTCTTTGAATCTTCTTTATCATGCTAAGAGGAGCAGGAAAAAGCAAAAAATTTCAGAATTGCACCTTGCAATGCGGAGAAATTACTGTTTGTGCATTTACAATATTCATTGATTTTTGCCTTTGAAAAACATCATGTTATTCATATACCAGAAATGTTTGAAGCTACTGACTGAATGAAAGGAGCTGACATCTCACGCTCTTTGAATCTTCTTTATCATGCTAAGAGGAGCAGGAAAAAGCAAAACATTTCAGAATTGCACCTTGCAATGCGGAGAAATTACTGTTTGTGCATTTACAATATTCATTGATTTTTGCCATTGAAAAACGTCCAGAAATGATTGAAGCTACTGACTGAATGAAAGGAGCTGGCATCTCACTCTCTTTGAATCTTCTTTATCATGCTAAGAGGAGCAGGAAAAAGCAAAAAATTTCAGAATTGCACCTTGCAATGCGGAGAAATTACTGTTTGTGCATTTACAATATTCATTGATTTTTGCCATTGAAAAACATCATGTTATTCATATACCAGAAATGTTTGAAGCTACTGACTGAATGAAAGGAGCTGGCATCTCACTCTCTTTGAATCTTCTTTATCATGCTAAGAGGAGCAGGAAAAAGCAAAAAATTTCAGAATTGCACCTTGCAATGCGGAGAAATTACTGTTTGTGCATTTACAATATTCATTGATTTTTGCCATTGAAAAATGTCCAGAAATGATTGAAGCTACTGACTGAATGAAAGGAGCTGGCATCTCACTCTCTTTGAATCTTCTTTATCATGCTAAGAGGAGCAGGAAAAAGCAAAAAATTTCAGAATTGCACCTTGCAATGCGGAGAAATTACTGTTTGTGCATTTACAATATTCATTGATTTTTGCCTTTGAAAAACATCATGTTATTCATATACCAGAAATGATTGAAGCTACTGACTGAATGAAAGGAGCTGGCATCTCACTCTCTTTGAATCTTCTTTATCATGCTAAGAGGAGCAGGAAAAAGTAAAAAATTTCAGAATTGCACCTTGCAATGCGGAGAAATTACTGTTTGTGCATTTATAATATTCAATGATTTTTGCCATTGAAAAACGTCCAGAAATGATTGAAGCTACTGACTGAACGAAAGGAGCTGGCATCTCACTCTCTTTGAATCTTCTTTATCATGCTAAGAGGAGCAGGAAAAAGCAAAAAATTTCAGAATTGCACCTTGCAATGCGGAGAAATTACTGTTTGTGCATTTACAATATTCATTGATTTTTGCCATTGAAAAACGTCCAGAAATGATTGAAGCTACTGATTGAATGAAAGGAGCTGGCATCTCACTCTCTTTGAATCTTCTTTATCATGCTAAGAGGAGCAGGAAAAAGCAAAAAATTTCAGAATTGCACCTTGCAATGCGGAGAAATTACTGTTTGTGCATTTACAATATTCATTGATTTTTGCCATTGAAAAACATCATGTTATTCATATACCAGAAATGTTTGAAGCTACTGACTGAATGAAAGGAGCTGACATCTCACGCTCTTTGAATCTTCTTTATCATGCTAAGAGGAGCAGGAAAAAGCAAAAAATTTCAGAATTGCACCTTGCAATGCGGAGAAATTACTGTTTGTGCATTTACAATATTCATTTATTTTTGCCATTGAAAAACGTCCAGAATTGATTGAAGCTACTGACTGAATGAAAGGAGCTGGCATCTCACTCTCTTTGAATCTTCTTTATCATGCTAAGAGGAGCAGGAAAAAGCAAAAAATTTCAGAATTGCACCTTGCAATGCGGAGAAATTACTGTTTGTGCATTTACAATATTCATTGATTTTTGCCATTGAAAAACATCATGTTATTCATATACCAGAAATGTTTGAAGCTACTGACTGAATGAAAGGAGCTGGCATCTCACTCTCTTTGAATCTTCTTTATCATGCTAAGAGGAGCAGGAAAAAGCAAAAAATTTCAGAATTGCACCTTGCAATGCGGAGAAATTACTGTTTGTGCATTTACAATATTCATTGATTTTTGCCATTGAAAAACGTCCAGAAATGATTGAAGCTACTGACTGAATGAAAGGAGCTGGCATCTCACTCTCTTTGAATCTTCTTTATCATGCTAAGAGGAGCAGGAAAAAGCAAAAAATTTCAGAATTGCACCTTGCAATGCGGAGAAATTACTGTTTGTGCATTTACAATATTCATTGATTTTTGCCTTTGAAAAACATCATGTTATTCATATACCAGAAATGTTTGAAGCTACTGACTGAATGAAAGGAGCTGACATCTCACGCTCTTTGAATCTTCTTTATCATGCTAAGAGGAGCAGGAAAAAGCAAAACATTTCATAATTGCACCTTGCAATGCGGAGAAATTACTGTTTGTGCATTTACAATATTCATTGATTTTTGCCATTGAAAAACATCATGTTATTAATATACCAGAAATGTTTGAAGCTACTGACTGAATGAAAGGAGCTGGCATCTCACTCTCTTTGAATCTTCTTTATCATGCTAAGAGGAGCAGGAAAAAGCAAAAAATTTCAGAATTGCACCTTGCAATGCGGAGAAATTACTGTTTGTGCATTTACAATATTCATTGATTTTTGCCATTGAAAAACGTCCAGAAATGATTGAAGCTACTGACTGAATGAAAGGAGCTGGCATCTCACTCTCTTTGAATCTTGTTTATCATGCTAAGAGGAGCAGGAAAAAGCAAAAAATTTCAGAATTGCACCTTGCAATGCGGAGAAATTACTGTTTGTGCATTTACAATATTCATTGATTTTTGCCATTGAAAAACATCATGTTATTCATATACCAGAAATGATTGAAGCTACTGACTGAATGAAAGGAGCTGGCATCTCACTCTCTTTGAATCTTCTTTATCATGCTAAGAGGAGCAGGAAAAAGTAAAAAATTTCAGAATTGCACCTTGCAATGCGGAGAAATTACTGTTTGTGCATTTATAATATTCAATGATTTTTGCCATTGAAAAACGTCCAGAAATGATTGAAGCTACTGACTGAACGAAAGGAGCTGGCATCTCACTCTCTTTGAATCTTCTTTATCATGCTAAGAGGAGCAGGAAAAAGCAAAAAATTTCAGAATTGCACCTTGCAATGCGGAGAAATTACTGTTTGTGCATTTACAATATTCATTGATTTTTGCCATTGAAAAACGTCCAGAAATGATTGAAGCTACTGACTGAATGAAAGGAGCTGGCATCTCACTCTCTTTGAATCTTCTTTATCATGCTAAGAGGAGCAGGAAAAAGCAAAAAATTTCAGAATTGCACCTTGCAATGCGGAGAAATTACTGTTTGTGCATTTACAATATTCATTGATTTTTGCCATTGAAAAACATCATGTTATTCATATACCAGAAATGTTTGAAGCTACTGACTGAATGAAAGGAGCTGACATCTCACGCTCTTTGAATCTTCTTTATCATGCTAAGAGGAGCAGGAAAAAGCAAAAAACTTCAGAATTGCACCTTGCAATGCGGAGAAATTACTGTTTGTGCATTTACAATATTCATTGATTTTTGCCATTGAAAAACGTCCAGAATTGATTGAAGCTACTGACTGAATGAAAGGAGCTGGCATCTCACTCTCTTTGAATCTTCTTTATCATGCTAAGAGGAGCAGGAAAAAGCAAAAAAATTCAGAATTGCACCTTGCAATGCGGAGAAATTACTGTTTGTGCATTTACAATATTCATTGATTTTTGCCATTGAAAAACATCATGTTATTCATATACCAGAAATGTTTGAAGCTACTGACTGAATGAAAGGAGCTGGCATCTCACTCTCTTTGAATCTTCTTTATCATGCTAAGAGGAGCAGGAAAAAGCAAAAAATTTCAGAATTGCACCTTGCAATGCGGAGAAATTACTGTTTGTGCATTTACAATATTCATTGATTTTTGCCATTGAAAAACGTCCAGAAATGATTGAAGCTACTGACTGAATGAAAGGAGCTGGCATCTCACTCTCTTTGAATCTTCTTTATCATGCTAAGAGGAGCAGGAAAAAGCAAAAAATTTCAGAATTGCACCTTGCAATGCGGAGAAATTACTGTTTGTGCATTTACAATATTCATTGATTTTTGCCTTTGAAAAACATCATGTTATTCATATACCAGAAATGATTGAAGCTACTGACTGAATGAAAGGAGCTGGCATCTCACTCTCTTTGAATCTTCTTTATCATGCTAAGAGGAGCAGGAAAAAGTAAAAAATTTCAGAATTGCACCTTGCAATGCGGAGAAATTACTGTTTGTGCATTTATAATATTCAATGATTTTTGCCATTGAAAAACGTCCAGAAATGATTGAAGCTACTGACTGAACGAAAGGAGCTGGCATCTCACTCTCTTTGAATCTTCTTTATCATGCTAAGAGGAGCAGGAAAAAGCAAAAAATTTCAGAATTGCACCTTGCAATGCGGAGAAATTACTGTTTGTGCATTTACAATATTCATTGATTTTTGCCATTGAAAAACGTCCAGAAATGATTGAAGCTACTGATTGAATGAAAGGAGCTGGCATCTCACTCTCTTTGAATCTTCTTTATGATGCTAAGAGGAGCAGGAAAAAGCAAAAAATTTCAGAATTGCACCTTGCAATGCGGAGAAATTACTGTTTGTGCATTTACAATATTCATTGATTTTTGCCATTGAAAAACATCATGTTATTCATACACCAGAAATGTTTGAATCTACTGACTGAATGAAAGTAGCTGACATCTCACGCTCTTTGAATCTTCTTTATCATGCTAAGAGGAGCAGGAAAAAGCAAAAAATTTCAGAATTGCACCTTGCAATGCGGAGAAATTACTGTTTGTGCATTTACAATATTCATTGATTTTTGCCATTGAAAAACGTCCAGAATTGATTGAAGCTACTGACTGAATGAAAGGAGCTGGCATCTCACTCTCTTTGAATCTTCTTTATCATGCTAAGAGGAGCAGGAAAAAGCAAAAAATTTCAGAATTGCACCTTGCAATGCGGAGAAATTACTGTTTGTGCATTTACAATATTCATTGATTTTTGCCATTGAAAAACATCATGTTATTCATATACCAGAAATGTTTGAAGCTACTGACTGAATGAAAGGAGCTGGCATCTCACCCTCTTTGAATCTTCTTTATCATGCTAAGAGGAGCAGGAAAAAGCAAAAAATTTCAGAATTGCACCTTGCAATGCGGAGAAATTACTGTTTGTGCATTTACAATATTCATTGATTTTTGCCATTGAAAAACGTCCAGAAATGATTGAAGCTACTGACTGAATGAAAGGAGCTGGCATCTCACTCTCTTTGAATCTTCTTTAGCATGCTAAGAGGAGCAGGAAAAAGCAAAAAATTTCAGAATTGCACCTTGCAATGCGGAGAAATTACTGTTTGTGCATTTACAATATTCATTGATTTTTGCCTTTGAAAAACATCATGTTATTCATATACCAGAAATGTTTGAAGCTACTGACTGAATGAAAGGAGCTGACATCTCACGCTCTTTGAATCTTCTTTATCATGCTAAGAGGAGCAGGAAAAAGCAAAACATTTCAGAATTGCACCTTGCAATGCGGAGAAATTACTGTTTGTGCATTTACAATATTCATTGATTTTTGCCATTGAAAAACATCATGTTATTCATATACCAGAAATGTTTGAAGCTACTGACTGAATGAAAGGAGCTGGCATCTCACTCTCTTTGAATCTTCTTTATCATGCTAAGAGGAGCAGGAAAAAGCAAAAAATTTCAGAATTGCACCTTGCAATGCGGAGAAATTACTGTTTGTGCGTTTACAATATTCATTGATTTTTGCCATTGAAAAACGTCCAGAAATGATTGAAGCTACTGACTGAATGAAAGGAGCTGGCATCTCACTCTCTTTGAATCTTCTTTATCATGCTAAGAGGAGCAGGAAAAAGCAAAAAATTTCAGAATTGCACCTTGCAATGCGGAGAAATTACTGTTTGTGCATTTACAATATTCATTGATTTTTGCCATTGAAAAACATCATGTTATTCATATACCAGAAATGTTTGAAGCTACTGACTGAATGAAAGGAGCTGACATCTCACGCTCTTTGAATCTTCTTTATCATGCTAAGAGGAGCAGGAAAAAGCAAAAAATTTCAGAATTGCACCTTGCAATGCGGAGAAATTACTGTTTGTGCATTTACAATATTCATTGATTTTTGCCATTGAAAAACGTCCAGAAATGATTGAAGCTACTGACTGAATGAAAGGAGCTGGCATCTCACTCTCTTTGAATCTTCTTTATCATGCTAAGAGGAGCAGGAAAAAGCAAAAAATTTCAGAATTGCACCTTGCAATGCGGAGAAATTACTGTTTGTGCATTTACAATATTCATTGATTTTTGCCATTGAAAAACATCATGTTATTCATATACCAGAAATGTTTGAAGCTACTGACTGAATGAAAGGAGCTGGCATCTCACTCTCTTTGAATCTTCTTTATCATGCTAAGAGGAGCAGGAAAAAGCAAAAAATTTCAGAATTGCACCTTGCAATGCGGAGAAATTACTGTTTGTGCATTTACAATATTCATTGATTTTTGCCATTGAAAAACATCATGTTATTCATATACCAGAAATGTTTGAAGCTACTGACTGAATGAAAGGAGCTGGCATCTCACTCTCTTTGAATCTTCTTTATCATGCTAAGAGGAGCAGGAAAAAGCAAAAAATTTCAGAATTGCACCTTGCAATGCGGAGAAATTACTGTTTGTGCATTTACAATATTCATTGATTTTTGCCATTGAAAAACGTCCAGAAATGATTGAAGCTACTGACTGAATGAAAGGAGCTGGCATCTCACTCTCTTTGAATCTTCTTTATCATGCTAAGAGGAGCAGGAAAAAGCAAAAAATTTCAGAATTGCACCTTGCAATGCGGAGAAATTACTGTTTGTGCATTTACAATATTCATTGATTTTTGCCTTTGAAAAACATCATGTTATTCATATACCAGAAATGTTTGAAGCTACTGACTGAATGAAAGGAGCTGACATCTCACGCTCTTTGAATCTTCTTTATCATGCTAAGAGGAGCAGGAAAAAGCAAAACATTTCAGAATTGCACCTTGCAATGCGGAGAAATTACTGTTTGTGCATTTACAATATTCATTGATTTTTGCCATTGAAAAACGTCCAGAAATGATTGAAGCTACTGACTGAATGAAAGGAGCTGGCATCTCACTCTCTTTGAATCTTCTTTATCATGCTAAGAGGAGCAGGAAAAAGCAAAAAATTTCAGAATTGCACCTTGCAATGCGGAGAAATTACTGTTTGTGCATTTACAATATTCATTGATTTTTGCCATTGAAAAACATCATGTTATTCATATACCAGAAATGTTTGAAGCTACTGACTGAATGAAAGGAGCTGGCATCTCACTCTCTTTGAATCTTCTTTATCATGCTAAGAGGAGCAGGAAAAAGCAAAAAATTTCAGAATTGCACCTTGCAATGCGGAGAAATTACTGTTTGTGCATTTACAATATTCATTGATTTTTGCCATTGAAAAACGTCCAGAAATGATTGAAGCTACTGACTGAATGAAAGGAGCTGGCATCTCACTCTCTTTGAATCTTCTTTATCATGCTAAGAGGAGCAGGAAAAAGCAAAAAATTTCAGAATTGCACTTTGCAATGCGGAGAAATTACTGTTTGTGCATTTACAATATTCATTGATTTTTGCCATTGAAAAACATCATGTTATTCATATACCAGAAATGTTTGAAGCTACTGACTGAATGAAAGGAGCTGACATCTCACGCTCTTTGAATCTTCTTTATCATGCTAAGAGGAGCAGGAAAAAGCAAAAAATTTCAGAATTGCACCTTGCAATGCGGAGAAATAACTGTTTGTGCATTTACAATATTCATTGATTTTTGCCATTGAAAAACGTCCAGAATTGATTGAAGCTACTGACTGAATGAAAGGAGCTGGCATCTCACTCTCTTTGAATCTTCTTTATCATGCTAAGAGGAGCAGGAAAAAGCAAAAAATTTCAGAATTGCACCTTGCAATGCGGAGAAATTACTATTTGTGCATTTACAATATTCATTGATTTTTGCCATTGAAAAACATCATGTTATTCATATACCAGAAATGTTTGAAGCTACTGACTGAATGAAAGGAGCTGGCATCTCACTCTCTTTGAATCTTCTTTATCATGCTAAGAGGAGCAGGAAAAAGCAAAAAATTTCAGAATTGCACCTTGCAATGCGGAGAAATTACTGTTTGTGCATTTACAATATTCATTGATTTTTGCCATTGAAAAATGTCCAGAAATGATTGAAGCTACTGACTGAATGAAAGGAGCTGGCATCTCACTCTCTTTGAATCTTCTTTATCATGCTAAGAGGAGCAGGAAAAAGCAAAAAATTTCAGAATTGCACCTTGCAATGCGGAGAAATTACTGTTTGTGCATTTACAATATTCATTGATTTTTGCCTTTGAAAAACATCATGTTATTCATATACCAGAAATGATTGAAGCTACTGACTGAATGAAAGGAGCTGGCATCTCACTCTCTTTGAATCTTCTTTATCATGCTAAGAGGAGCAGGAAAAAGTAAAAAATTTCAGAATTGCACCTTGCAATGCGGAGAAATTACTGTTTGTGCATTTATAATATTCAATGATTTTTGCCATTGAAAAACGTCCAGAAATGATTGAAGCTACTGACTGAACGAAAGGAGCTGGCATCTCACTCTCTTTGAATCTTCTTTATCATGCTAAGAGGAGCAGGAAAAAGCAAAAAATTTCAGAATTGCACCTTGCAATGCGGAGAAATTACTGTTTGTGCATTTACAATATTCATTGATTTTTGCCATTGAAAAACGTCCAGAAATGATTGAAGCTACTGACTGAATGAAAGGAGCTGGCATCTCACTCTCTTTGAATCTTGTTTATCATGCTAAGAGGAGCAGGAAAAAGCAAAAAATTTCAGAATTGCACCTTGCAATGCGGAGAAATTACTGTTTGTGCATTTACAATATTCATTGATTTTTGCCATTGAAAAACATCATGTTATTCATATACCAGAAATGATTGAAGCTACTGACTGAATGAAAGGAGCTGGCATCTCACTCTCTTTGAATCTTCTTTATCATGCTAAGAGGAGCAGGAAAAAGTAAAAAATTTCAGAATTGCACCTTGCAATGCGGAGAAATTACTGTTTGTGCATTTATAATATTCAATGATTTTTGCCATTGAAAAACGTCCAGAAATGATTGAAGCTACTGACTGAACGAAAGGAGCTGGCATCTCACTCTCTTTGAATCTTCTTTATCATGCTAAGAGGAGCAGGAAAAAGCAAAAAATTTCAGAATTGCACCTTGCAATGCGGAGAAATTACTGTTTGTGCATTTACAATATTCATTGATTTTTGCCATTGAAAAACGTCCAGAAATGATTGAAGCTACTGACTGAATGAAAGGAGCTGGCATCTCACTCTCTTTGAATCTTCTTTATCATGCTAAGAGGAGCAGGAAAAAGCAAAAAAATTCAGAATTGCACCTTGCAATGCGGAGAAATTACTGTTTGTGCATTTACAATATTCATTGATTTTTGCCATTGAAAAACATCATGTTATTCATATACCAGAAATGTTTGAAGCTACTGACTGAATGAAAGGAGCTGACATCTCACGCTCTTTGAATCTTCTTTATCATGCTAAGAGGAGCAGGAAAAAGCAAAAAATTTCAGAATTGCACCTTGCAATGCGGAGAAATTACTGTTTGTGCATTTACAATATTCATTGATTTTTGCCATTGAAAAACGTCCAGAATTGATTGAAGCTACTGACTGAATGAAAGGAGCTGGCATCTCACTCTCTTTGAATCTTCTTTATCATGCTAAGAGGAGCAGGAAAAAGCAAAAAATTTCAGAATTGCACCTTGCAATGCGGAGAAATTACTGTTTGTGCATTTACAATATTCATTGATTTTTGCCATTGAAAAACATCATGTTATTCATATACCAGAAATGTTTGAAGCTACTGACTGAATGAAAGGAGCTGGCATCTCACTCTCTTTGAATCTTCTTTATCATGCTAAGAGGAGCAGGAAAAAGCAAAAAATTTCAGAATTGCACCTTGCAATGCGGAGAAATTACTGTTTGTGCATTTACAATATTCATTGATTTTTGCCATTGAAAAACGTCCAGAAATGATTGAAGCTACTGACTGAATGAAAGGAGCTGGCATCTCACTCTCTTTGAATCTTCTTTATCATGCTAAGAGGAGCAGGAAAAAGCAAAAAAATTTCAGAATTGCACCTTGCAATGCGGAGAAATTACTGTTTGTGCATTTACAATATTCATTGATTTTTGCCTTTGAAAAACATCATGTTATTCATATACCAGAAATGATTGAAGCTACTGACTGAATGAAAGGAGCTGGCATCTCACTCTCTTTGAATCTTCTTTATCATGCTAAGAGGAGCAGGAAAAAGTAAAAAATTTCAGAATTGCACCTTGCAATGCGGAGAAATTACTGTTTGTGCATTTATAATATTCAATGATTTTTGCCATTGAAAAACGTCCAGAAATGATTGAAGCTACTGACTGAACGAAAGGAGCTGGCATCTCACTCTCTTTGAATCTTCTTTATCATGCTAAGAGGAGCAGGAAAAAGCAAAAAATTTCAGAATTGCACCTTGCAATGCGGAGAAATTACTGTTTGTGCATTTACAATATTCATTGATTTTTGCCATTGAAAAACGTCCAGAAATGATTGAAGCTACTGATTGAATGAAAGGAGCTGGCATCTCACTCTCTTTGAATCTTCTTTATCATGCTAAGAGGAGCAGGAAAAAGCAAAAAATTTCAGAATTGCACCTTGCAATGCGGAGAAATTACTGTTTGTGCATTTACAATATTCATTGATTTTTGCCATTGAAAAACATCATGTTATTCATACACCAGAAATGTTTGAAGCTACTGACTGAATGAAAGTAGCTGACATCTCACGCTCTTTGAATCTTCTTTATCATGCTAAGAGGAGCAGGAAAAAGCAAAAAATTTCAGAATTGCACCTTGCAATGCGGAGAAATTACTGTTTGTGCATTTACAATATTCATTGATTTTTGCCATTGAAAAACGTCCAGAATTGATTGAAGCTACTGACTGAATGAAAGGAGCTGGCATCTCACTCTCTTTGAATCTTCTTTATCATGCTAAGAGGAGCAGGAAAAAGCAAAAAATTTCAGAATTGCACCTTGCAATGCGGAGAAATTACTGTTTGTGCATTTACAATATTCATTGATTTTTGCCATTGAAAAACATCATGTTATTCATATACCAGAAATGTTTGAAGCTACTGACTGAATGAAAGGAGCTGGCATCTCACTCTCTTTGAATCTTCTTTATCATGCTAAGAGGAGCAGGAAAAAGCAAAAAATTTCAGAATTGCACCTTGCAATGCGGAGAAATTACTGTTTGTGCATTTACAATATTCATTGATTTTTGCCATTGAAAAACGTCCAGAAATGATTGAAGCTACTGACTGAATGAAAGGAGCTGGCATCTCACTCTCTTTGAATCTTCTTTATCATGCTAAGAGGAGCAGGAAAAAGCAAAAAATTTCAGAATTGCACCTTGCAATGCGGAGAAATTACTGTTTGTGCATTTACAATATTCATTGATTTTTGCCTTTGAAAAACATCATGTTATTCATATACCAGAAATGTTTGAAGCTACTGACTGAATGAAAGGAGCTGACATCTCACGCTCTTTGAATCTTCTTTATCATGCTAAGAGGAGCAGGAAAAAGCAAAAAATTTCAGAATTGCACCTTGCAATGCGGAGAAATTACTGTTTGTGCATTTACAATATTCATTGATTTTTGCCATTGAAAAACATCATGTTATTCATATACCAGAAATGTTTGAAGCTACTGACTGAATGAAAGGAGCTGGCATCTCACTCTCTTTGAATCTTCTTTATCATGCTAAGAGGAGCAGGAAAAAGCAAAAAATTTCAGAATTGCACCTTGCAATGCGGAGAAATTACTGTTTGTGCGTTTACAATATTCATTGATTTTTGCCATTGAAAAACGTCCAGAAATGATTGAAGCTACTGACTGAATGAAAGGAGCTGGCATCTCACTCTCTTTGAATCTTCTTTATCATGCTAAGAGGAGCAGGAAAAAGCAAAAAATTTCAGAATTGCACCTTGCAATGCGGAGAAATTACTGTTTGTGCACTTACAATATTCATTGATTTTTGCCATTGAAAAACATCATGTTATTCATATACCAGAAATGTTTGAAGCTACTGACTGAATGAAAGGAGCTGACATCTCACGCTCTTTGAATCTTCTTTATCATGCTAAGAGGAGCAGGAAAAAGCAAAAAATTTCAGAATTGCACCTTGCAATGCGGAGAAATTACTGTTTGTGCATTTACAATATTCATTGATTTTTGCCATTGAAAAACGTCCAGAAATGATTGAAGCTACTGACTGAATGAAAGGAGCTGGCATCTCACTCTCTTTGAATCTTCTTTATCATGCTAAGAGGAGCAGGAAAAAGCAAAAAATTTCAGAATTGCACCTTGCAATGCGGAGAAATTACTGTTTGTGCATTTACAATATTCATTGATTTTTGCCATTGAAAAACATCATGTTATTCATATACCAGAAATGTTTGAAGCTACTGACTGAATGAAAGGAGCTGGCATCTCACTCTCTTTGAATCTTCTTTATCATGCTAAGAGGAGCAGGAAAAAGCAAAAAATTTCAGAATTGCACCTTGCAATGCGGAGAAATTACTGTTTGTGCATTTACAATATTCATTGATTTTTGCCATTGAAAAACATCATGTTATTCATATACCAGAAATGTTTGAAGCTACTGACTGAATGAAAGGAGCTGGCATCTCACTCTCTTTGAATCTTCTTTATCATGCTAAGAGGAGCAGGAAAAAGCAAAAAATTTCAGAATTGCACCTTGCAATGCGGAGAAATTACTGTTTGTGCATTTACAATATTCATTGATTTTTGCCATTGAAAAACGTCCAGAAATGATTGAAGCTACTGACTGAATGAAAGGAGCTGGCATCTCACTCTCTTTGAATCTTCTTTATCATGCTAAGAGGAGCAGGAAAAAGCAAAAAATTTCAGAATTGCACCTTGCAATGCGGAGAAATTACTGTTTGTGCATTTACAATATTCATTGATTTTTGCCTTTGAAAAACATCATGTTATTCATATACCAGAAATGTTTGAAGCTACTGACTGAATGAAAGGAGCTGACATCTCACGCTCTTTGAATCTTCTTTATCATGCTAAGAGGAGCAGGAAAAAGCAAAACATTTCAGAATTGCACCTTGCAATGCGGAGAAATTACTGTTTGTGCATTTACAATATTCATTGATTTTTGCCATTGAAAAACGTCCAGAAATGATTGAAGCTACTGACTGAATGAAAGGAGCTGGCATCTCACTCTCTTTGAATCTTCTTTATCATGCTAAGAGGAGCAGGAAAACGCAAAAAATTTCAGAATTGCACCTTGCAATGCGGAGAAATTACTGTTTGTGCATTTACAATATTCATTGATTTTTGCCATTGAAAAACATCATGTTATTCATATACCAGAAATGTTTGAAGCTACTGACTGAATGAAAGGAGCTGGCATCTCACTCTCTTTGAATCTTCTTTATCATGCTAAGAGGAGCAGGAAAAAGCAAAAAATTTCAGAATTGCACCTTGCAATGCGGAGAAATTACTGTTTGTGCATTTACAATATTCATTGATTTTTGCCATTGAAAAACGTCCAGAAATGATTGAAGCTACTGACTGAATGAAAGGAGCTGGCATCTCACTCTCTTTGAATCTTCTTTATCATGCTAAGAGGAGCAGGAAAAAGCAAAAAATTTCAGAATTGCACTTTGCAATGCGGAGAAATTACTGTTTGTGCATTTACAATATTCATTGATTTTTGCCATTGAAAAACATCATGTTATTCATATACCAGAAATGTTTGAAGCTACTGACTGAATGAAAGGAACTGACATCTCACGCTCTTTGAATCTTCTTTATCATGCTAAGAGGAGCAGGAAAAAGCAAAAAATTTCAGAATTGCACCTTGCAATGCGGAGAAATAACTGTTTGTGCATTTACAATATTCATTGATTTTTGCCATTGAAAAACGTCCAGAATTGATTGAAGCTACTGACTGAATGAAAGGAGCTGGCATCTCACTCTCTTTGAATCTTCTTTATCATGCTAAGAGGAGCAGGAAAAAGCAAAAAATTTCAGAATTGCACCTTGCAATGCGGAGAAATTACTGTTTGTGCATTTACAATATTCATTGATTTTTGCCATTGAAAAACATCATGTTATTCATATACCAGAAATGTTTGAAGCTACTGACTGAATGAAAGGAGCTGGCATCTCACTCTCTTTGAATCTTCTTTATCATGCTAAGAGGAGCAGGAAAAAGCAAAAAATTTCAGAATTGCACCTTGCAATGCGGAGAAATTACTGTTTGTGCATTTACAATATTCATTGATTTTTGCCATTGAAAAATGTCCAGAAATGATTGAAGCTACTGACTGAATGAAAGGAGCTGGCATCTCACTCTCTTTGAATCTTCTTTATCATGCTAAGAGGAGCAGGAAAAAGCAAAAAATTTCAGAATTGCACCTTGCAATGCGGAGAAATTACTGTTTGTGCATTTACAATATTCATTGATTTTTGCCTTTGAAAAACATCATGTTATTCATATACCAGAAATGATTGAAGCTACTGACTGAATGAAAGGAGCTGGCATCTCACTCTCTTTGAATCTTCTTTATCATGCTAAGAGGAGCAGGAAAAAGTAAAAAATTTCAGAATTGCACCTTGCAATGCGGAGAAATTACTGTTTGTGCATTTACAATATTCATTGATTTTTGCCATTGAAAAACGTCCAGAAATGATTGAAGCTACTGATTGAATGAAAGGAGCTGGCATCTCACTCTCTTTGAATCTTCTTTATCATGCTAAGAGGAGCAGGAAAAAGCAAAAAATTTCAGAATTGCACCTTGCAATGCGGAGAAATTACTGTTTGTGCATTTACAATATTCATTGATTTTTGCCATTGAAAAACATCATGTTATTCATATACCAGAAATGTTTGAAGCTACTGACTGAATGAAAGGAGCTGACATCTCACGCTCTTTGAATCTTCTTTATCATGCTAAGAGGAGCAGGAAAAAGCAAAAAATTTCAGAATTGCACCTTGCAATGCGGAGAAATTACTGTTTGTGCATTTACAATATTCATTTATTTTTGCCATTGAAAAACGTCCAGAATTGATTGAAGCTACTGACTGAATGAAAGGAGCTGGCATCTCACTCTCTTTGAATCTTCTTTATCATGCTAAGAGGAGCAGGAAAAAGCAAAAAATTTCAGAATTGCACCTTGCAATGCGGAGAAATTACTGTTTGTGCATTTACAATATTCATTGATTTTTGCCATTGAAAAACATCATGTTATTCATATACCAGAAATGTTTGAAGCTACTGACTGAATGAAAGGAGCTGGCATCTCACTCTCTTTGAATCTTCTTTATCATGCTAAGAGGAGCAGGAAAAAGCAAAAAATTTCAGAATTGCACCTTGCAATGCGGAGAAATTACTGTTTGTGCATTTACAATATTCATTGATTTTTGCCATTGAAAAACGTCCAGAAATGATTGAAGCTACTGACTGAATGAAAGGAGCTGGCATCTCACTCTCTTTGAATCTTCTTTATCATGCTAAGAGGAGCAGGAAAAAGCAAAAAATTTCAGAATTGCACCTTGCAATGCGGAGAAATTACTGTTTGTGCATTTACAATATTCATTGATTTTTGCCTTTGAAAAACATCATGTTATTCATATACCAGAAATGTTTGAAGCTACTGACTGAATGAAAGGAGCTGACATCTCACGCTCTTTGAATCTTCTTTATCATGCTAAGAGGAGCAGGAAAAAGCAAAACATTTCAGAATTGCACCTTGCAATGCGGAGAAATTACTGTTTGTGCATTTACAATATTCATTGATTTTTGCCATTGAAAAACATCATGTTATTCATATACCAGAAATGTTTGAAGCTACTGACTGAATGAAAGGAGCTGGCATCTCACTCTCTTTGAATCTTCTTTATCATGCTAAGAGGAGCAGGAAAAAGCAAAAAATTTCAGAATTGCACCTTGCAATGCGGAGAAATTACTGTTTGTGCATTTACAATATTCATTGATTTTTGCCATTGAAAAACGTCCAGAAATGATTGAAGCTACTGACTGAATGAAAGGAGCTGGCATCTCACTCTCTTTGAATGTTGTTTATCATGCTAAGAGGAGCAGGAAAAAGCAAAAAATTTCAGAATTGCACCTTGCAATGCGGAGAAATTACTGTTTGTGCATTTACAATATTCATTGATTTTTGCCATTGAAAAACATCATGTTATTCATATACCAGAAATGATTGAAGCTACTGACTGAATGAAAGGAGCTGGCATCTCACTCTCTTTGAATCTTCTTTATCATGCTAAGAGGAGCAGGAAAAAGTAAAAAATTTCAGAATTGCACCTTGCAATGCGGAGAAATTACTGTTTGTGCATTTATAATATTCAATGATTTTTGCCATTGAAAAACGTCCAGAAATGATTGAAGCTACTGACTGAACGAAAGGAGCTGGCATCTCACTCTCTTTGAATCTTCTTTATCATGCTAAGAGGAGCAGGAAAAAGCAAAAAATTTCAGAATTGCACCTTGCAATGCGGAGAAATTACTGTTTGTGCATTTACAATATTCATTGATTTTTGCCATTGAAAAACGTCCAGAAATGATTGAAGCTACTGACTGAATGAAAGGAGCTGGCATCTCACTCTCTTTGAATCTTCTTTATCATGCTAAGAGGAGCAGGAAAAAGCAAAAAATTTCAGAATTGCACCTTGCAATGCGGAGAAATTACTGTTTGTGCATTTACAATATTCATTGATTTTTGCCATTGAAAAACATCATGTTATTCATATACCAGAAATGTTTGAAGCTACTGACTGAATGAAAGGAGCTGACATCTCACGCTCTTTGAATCTTCTTTATCATGCTAAGAGGAGCAGGAAAAAGCAAAAAATTTCAGAATTGCACCTTGCAATGCGGAGAAATTACTGTTTGTGCATTTACAATATTCATTGATTTTTGCCATTGAAAAACGTCCAGAATTGATTGAAGCTACTGACTGAATGAAAGGAGCTGGCATCTCACTCTCTTTGAATCTTCTTTATCATGCTAAGAGGAGCAGGAAAAAGCAAAAAATTTCAGAATTGCACCTTGCAATGCGGAGAAATTACTGTTTGTGCATTTACAATATTCATTGATTTTTGCCATTGAAAAACATCATGTTATTCATATACCAGAAATGTTTGAAGCTACTGACTGAATGAAAGGAGCTGGCATCTCACTCTCTTTGAATCTTCTTTATCATGCTAAGAGGAGCAGGAAAAAGCAAAAAATTTCAGAATTGCACCTTGCAATGCGGAGAAATTACTGTTTGTGCATTTACAATATTCATTGATTTTTGCCATTGAAAAACGTCCAGAAATGATTGAAGCTACTGACTGAATGAAAGGAGCTGGCATCTCACTCTCTTTGAATCTTCTTTATCATGCTAAGAGGAGCAGGAAAAAGCAAAAAATTTCAGAATTGCACCTTGCAATGCGGAGAAATTACTGTTTGTGCATTTACAATATTCATTGATTTTTGCCTTTGAAAAACATCATGTTATTCATATACCAGAAATGATTGAAGCTACTGACTGAATGAAAGGAGCTGGCATCTCACTCTCTTTGAATCTTCTTTATCATGCTAAGAGGAGCAGGAAAAAGTAAAAAATTTCAGAATTGCACCTTGCAATGCGGAGAAATTACTGTTTGTGCATTTATAATATTCAATGATTTTTGCCATTGAAAAACGTCCAGAAATGATTGAAGCTACTGACTGAACGAAAGGAGCTGGCATCTCACTCTCTTTGAATCTTCTTTATCATGCTAAGAGGAGCAGGAAAAAGCAAAAAATTTCAGAATTGCACCTTGCAATGCGGAGAAATTACTGTTTGTGCATTTACAATATTCATTGATTTTTGCCATTGAAAAACGTCCAGAAATGATTGAAGCTACTGATTGAATGAAAGGAGCTGGCATCTCACTCTCTTTGAATCTTCTTTATCATGCTAAGAGGAGCAGGAAAAAGCAAAAAATTTCAGAATTGCACCTTGCAATGCGGAGAAATTACTGTTTGTGCATTTACAATATTCATTGATTTTTGCCATTGAAAAACATCATGTTATTCATACACCAGAAATGTTTGAAGCTACTGACTGAATGAAAGTAGCTGACATCTCACGCTCTTTGAATCTTCTTTATCATGCTAAGAGGAGCAGGAAAAAGCAAAAAATTTCAGAATTGCACCTTGCAATGCGGAGAAATTACTGTTTGTGCATTTACAATATTCATTGATTTTTGCCATTGAAAAACGTCCAGAATTGATTGAAGCTACTGACTGAATGAAAGGAGCTGGCATCTCACTCTCTTTGAATCTTCTTTATCATGCTAAGAGGAGCAGGAAAAAGCAAAAAATTTCAGAATTGCACCTTGCAATGCGGAGAAATTACTGTTTGTGCATTTACAATATTCATTGATTTTTGCCATTGAAAAACATCATGTTATTCATATACCAGAAATGTTTGAAGCTACTGACTGAATGAAAGGAGCTGGCATCTCACTCTCTTTGAATCTTCTTTATCATGCTAAGAGGAGCAGGAAAAAGCAAAAAATTTCAGAATTGCACCTTGCAATGCGGAGAAATTACTGTTTGTGCATTTACAATATTCATTGATTTTTGCCATTGAAAAACGTCCAGAAATGATTGAAGCTACTGACTGAATGAAAGGAGCTGGCATCTCACTCTCTTTGAATCTTCTTTATCATGCTAAGAGGAGCAGGAAAAAGCAAAAAATTTCAGAATTGCACCTTGCAATGCGGAGAAATTACTGTTTGTGCATTTACAATATTCATTGATTTTTGCCTTTGAAAAACATCATGTTATTCATATACCAGAAATGTTTGAAGCTACTGACTGAATGAAAGGAGCTGACATCTCACGCTCTTTGAATCTTCTTTATCATGCTAAGAGGAGCAGGAAAAAGCAAAACATTTCAGAATTGCACCTTGCAATGCGGAGAAATTACTGTTTGTGCATTTACAATATTCATTGATTTTTGCCATTGAAAAACATCATGTTATTCATATACCAGAAATGTTTGAAGCTACTGACTGAATGAAAGGAGCTGGCATCTCACTCTCTTTGAATCTTCTTTATCATGCTAAGAGGAGCAGGAAAAAGCAAAAAATTTCAGAATTGCACCTTGCAATGCGGAGAAATTACTGTTTGTGCGTTTACAATATTCATTGATTTTTGCCATTGAAAAACGTCCAGAAATGATTGAAGCTACTGACTGAATGAAAGGAGCTGGCATCTCACTCTCTTTGAATCTTCTTTATCATGCTAAGAGGAGCAGGAAAAAGCAAAAAATTTCAGAATTGCACCTTGCAATGCGGAGAAATTACTGTTTGTGCATTTACAATATTCATTGATTTTTGCCATTGAAAAACATCATGTTATTCATATACCAGAAATGTTTGAAGCTACTGACTGAATGAAAGGAGCTGACATCTCACGCTCTTTGAATCTTCTTTATCATGCTAAGAGGAGCAGGAAAAAGCAAAAAATTTCAGAATTGCACCTTGCAATGCGGAGAAATTACTGTTTGTGCATTTACAATATTCATTGATTTTTGCCATTGAAAAACATCATGTTATTCATATACCAGAAATGTTTGAAGCTACTGACTGAATGAAAGGAGCTGGCATCTCACTCTCTTTGAATCTTCTTTATCATGCTAAGAGGAGCAGGAAAAAGCAAAAAATTTCAGAATTGCACCTTGCAATGCGGAGAAATTACTGTTTGTGCATTTACAATATTCATTGATTTTTGCCATTGAAAAACATCATGTTATTCATATACCAGAAATGTTTGAAGCTACTGACTGAATGAAAGGAGCTGGCATCTCACTCTCTTTGAATCTTCTTTATCATGCTAAGAGGAGCAGGAAAAAGCAAAAAATTTCAGAATTGCACCTTGCAATGCGGAGAAATTACTGTTTGTGCATTTACAATATTCATTGATTTTTGCCATTGAAAAACGTCCAGAAATGATTGAAGCTACTGACTGAATGAAAGGAGCTGGCATCTCACTCTCTTTGAATCTTCTTTATCATGCTAAGAGGAGCAGGAAAAAGCAAAAAATTTCAGAATTGCACCTTGCAATGCGGAGAAATTACTGTTTGTGCATTTACAATATTCATTGATTTTTGCCTTTGAAAAACATCATGTTATTCATATACCAGAAATGTTTGAAGCTACTGACTGAATGAAAGGAGCTGACATCTCACGCTCTTTGAATCTTCTTTATCATGCTAAGAGGAGCAGGAAAAAGCAAAACATTTCAGAATTGCACCTTGCAATGCGGAGAAATTACTGTTTGTGCATTTACAATATTCATTGATTTTTGCCATTGAAAAACGTCCAGAAATGATTGAAGCTACTGACTGAATGAAAGGAGCTGGCATCTCACTCTCTTTGAATCTTCTTTATCATGCTAAGAGGAGCAGGAAAAAGCAAAAAATTTCAGAATTGCACCTTGCAATGCGGAGAAATTACTGTTTGTGCATTTACAATATTCATTGATTTTTGCCATTGAAAAACATCATGTTATTCATATACCAGAAATGTTTGAAGCTACTGACTGAATGAAAGGAGCTGGCATCTCACTCTCTTTGAATCTTCTTTATCATGCTAAGAGGAGCAGGAAAAAGCAAAAAATTTCAGAATTGCACCTTGCAATGCGGAGAAATTACTGTTTGTGCATTTACAATATTCATTGATTTTTGCCATTGAAAAACATCATGTTATTCATATACCAGAAATGTTTGAAGCTACTGACTGAATGAAAGGAGCTGACATCTCACGCTCTTTGAATCTTCTTTATCATGCTAAGAGGAGCAGGAAAAAGCAAAAAATTTCAGAATTGCACCTTGCAATGCGGAGAAATTACTGTTTGTGCATTTACAATATTCATTGATTTTTGCCATTGAAAAACATCATGTTATTCATATACCAGAAATGTTTGAAGCTACTGACTGAATGAAAGGAGCTGGCATCTCACTCTCTTTGAATCTTCTTTATCATGCTAAGAGGAGCAGGAAAAAGCAAAAAATTTCAGAATTGCACCTTGCAATGCGGAGAAATTACTGTTTGTGCATTTACAATATTCATTGATTTTTGCCATTGAAAAACATCATGTTATTCATATACCAGAAATGTTTGAAGCTACTGACTGAATGAAAGGAGCTGGCATCTCACTCTCTTTGAATCTTCTTTATCATGCTAAGAGGAGCAGGAAAAAGCAAAAAATTTCAGAATTGCACCTTGCAATGCGGAGAAATTACTGTTTGTGCATTTACAATATTCATTGATTTTTGCCATTGAAAAACGTCCAGAAATGATTGAAGCTACTGACTGAATGAAAGGAGCTGGCATCTCACTCTCTTTGAATCTTCTTTATCATGCTAAGAGGAGCAGGAAAAAGCAAAAAATTTCAGAATTGCACCTTGCAATGCGGAGAAATTACTGTTTGTGCATTTACAATATTCATTGATTTTTGCCTTTGAAAAACATCATGTTATTCATATACCAGAAATGTTTGAAGCTACTGACTGAATGAAAGGAGCTGACATCTCACGCTCTTTGAATCTTCTTTATCATGCTAAGAGGAGCAGGAAAAAGCAAAACATTTCAGAATTGCACCTTGCAATGCGGAGAAATTACTGTTTGTGCATTTACAATATTCATTGATTTTTGCCATTGAAAAACGTCCAGAAATGATTGAAGCTACTGACTGAATGAAAGGAGCTGGCATCTCACTCTCTTTGAATCTTCTTTATCATGCTAAGAGGAGCAGGAAAAAGCAAAAAATTTCAGAATTGCACCTTGCAATGCGGAGAAATTACTGTTTGTGCATTTACAATATTCATTGATTTTTGCCATTGAAAAACATCATGTTATTCATATACCAGAAATGTTTGAAGCTACTGACTGAATGAAAGGAGCTGGCATCTCACTCTCTTTGAATCTTCTTTATCATGCTAAGAGGAGCAGGAAAAAGCAAAAAATTTCAGAATTGCACCTTGCAATGCGGAGAAATTACTGTTTGTGCATTTACAATATTCATTGATTTTTGCCATTGAAAAACGTCCAGAAATGATTGAAGCTACTGACTGAATGAAAGGAGCTGGCATCTCACTCTCTTTGAATCTTCTTTATCATGCTAAGAGGAGCAGGAAAAAGCAAAAAATTTCAGAATTGCACTTTGCAATGCGGAGAAATTACTGTTTGTGCATTTACAATATTCATTGATTTTTGCCATTGAAAAACATCATGTTATTCATATACCAGAAATGTTTGAAGCTACTGACTGAATGAAAGGAGCTGACATCTCACGCTCTTTGAATCTTCTTTATCATGCTAAGAGGAGCAGGAAAAAGCAAAAAATTTCAGAATTGCACCTTGCAATGCGGAGAAATAACTGTTTGTGCATTTACAATATTCATTGATTTTTGCCATTGAAAAACGTCCAGAATTGATTGAAGCTACTGACTGAATGAAAGGAGCTGGCATCTCACTCTCTTTGAATCTTCTTTATCATGCTAAGAGGAGCAGGAAAAAGCAAAAAATTTCAGAATTGCACCTTGCAATGCGGAGAAATTACTGTTTGTGCATTTACAATATTCATTGATTTTTGCCATTGAAAAACATCATGTTATTCATATACCAGAAATGTTTGAAGCTACTGACTGAATGAAAGGAGCTGGCATCTCACTCTCTTTGAATCTTCTTTATCATGCTAAGAGGAGCAGGAAAAAGCAAAAAATTTCAGAATTGCACCTTGCAATGCGGAGAAATTACTGTTTGTGCATTTACAATATTCATTGATTTTTGCCATTGAAAAATGTCCAGAAATGATTGAAGCTACTGACTGAATGAAAGGAGCTGGCATCTCACTCTCTTTGAATCTTCTTTATCATGCTAAGAGGAGCAGGAAAAAGCAAAAAATTTCAGAATTGCACCTTGCAATGCGGAGAAATTACTGTTTGTGCATTTACAATATTCATTGATTTTTGCCTTTGAAAAACATCATGTTATTCATATACCAGAAATGATTGAAGCTACTGACTGAATGAAAGGAGCTGGCATCTCACTCTCTTTGAATCTTCTTTATCATGCTAAGAGGAGCAGGAAAAAGTAAAAAATTTCAGAATTGCACCTTGCAATGCGGAGAAATTACTGTTTGTGCATTTATAATATTCAATGATTTTTGCCATTGAAAAACGTCCAGAAATGATTGAAGCTACTGACTGAACGAAAGGAGCTGGCATCTCACTCTCTTTGAATCTTCTTTATCATGCTAAGAGGAGCAGGAAAAAGCAAAAAATTTCAGAATTGCACCTTGCAATGCGGAGAAATTACTGTTTGTGCATTTACAATATTCATTGATTTTTGCCATTGAAAAACGTCCAGAAATGATTGAAGCTACTGATTGAATGAAAGGAGCTGGCATCTCACTCTCTTTGAATCTTCTTTATCATGCTAAGAGGAGCAGGAAAAAGCAAAAAATTTCAGAATTGCACCTTGCAATGCGGAGAAATTACTGTTTGTGCATTTACAATATTCATTGATTTTTGCCATTGAAAAACATCATGTTATTCATATACCAGAAATGTTTGAAGATACTGACTGAATGAAAGGAGCTGACATCTCACGCTCTTTGAATCTTCTTTATCATGCTAAGAGGAGCAGGAAAAAGCAAAAAATTTCAGAATTGCACCTTGCAATGCGGAGAAATTACTGTTTGTGCATTTACAATATTCATTTATTTTTGCCATTGAAAAACGTCCAGAATTGATTGAAGCTACTGACTGAATGAAAGGAGCTGGCATCTCACTCTCTTTGAATCTTCTTTATCATGCTAAGAGGAGCAGGAAAAAGCAAAAAATTTCAGAATTGCACCTTGCAATGCGGAGAAATTACTGTTTGTGCATTTACAATATTCATTGATTTTTGCCATTGAAAAACATCATGTTATTCATATACCAGAAATGTTTGAAGCTACTGACTGAATGAAAGGAGCTGGCATCTCACTCTCTTTGAATCTTCTTTATCATGCTAAGAGGAGCAGGAAAAAGCAAAAAATTTCAGAATTGCACCTTGCAATGCGGAGAAATTACTGTTTGTGCATTTACAATATTCATTGATTTTTGCCATTGAAAAACGTCCAGAAATGATTGAAGCTACTGACTGAATGAAAGGAGCTGGCATCTCACTCTCTTTGAATCTTCTTTATCATGCTAAGAGGAGCAGGAAAAAGCAAAAAATTTCAGAATTGCACCTTGCAATGCGGAGAAATTACTGTTTGTGCATTTACAATATTCATTGATTTTTCCTTTGAAAAACATCATGTTATTCATATACCAGAAATGTTTGAAGCTACTGACTGAATGAAAGGAGCTGACATCTCACGCTCTTTGAATCTTCTTTATCATGCTAAGAGGAGCAGGAAAAAGCAAAACATTTCAGAATTGCACCTTGCAATGCGGAGAAATTACTGTTTGTGCATTTACAATATTCATTGATTTTTGCCATTGAAAAACATCATGTTATTCATATACCAGAAATGTTTGAAGCTACTGACTGAATGAAAGGAGCTGGCATCTCACTCTCTTTGAATCTTCTTTATCATGCTAAGAGGAGCAGGAAAAAGCAAAAAATTTCAGAATTGCACCTTGCAATGCGGAGAAATTACTGTTTGTGCATTTACAATATTCATTGATTTTTGCCATTGAAAAACGTCCAGAAATGATTGAAGCTACTGACTGAATGAAAGGAGCTGGCATCTCACTCTCTTTGAATCTTCTTTATCATGCTAAGAGGAGCAGGAAAAAGCAAAAAATTTCAGAATTGCACCTTGCAATGCGGAGAAATTACTGTTTGTGCATTTACAATATTCATTGATTTTTGCCATTGAAAAACATCATGTTATTCATATACCAGAAATGTTTGAAGCTACTGACTGAATGAAAGGAGCTGGCATCTCACTCTCTTTGAATCTTCTTTATCATGCTAAGAGGAGCAGGAAAAAGCAAAAAATTTCAGAATTGCACCTTGCAATGCGGAGAAATTACTGTTTGTGCATTTACAATATTCATTGATTTTTGCCATTGAAAAACATCATGTTATTCATATACCAGAAATGTTTGAAGCTACTGACTGAATGAAAGGAGCTGGCATCTCACTCTCTTTGAATCTTCTTTATCATGCTAAGAGGAGCAGGAAAAAGCAAAAAATTTCAGAATTGCACCTTGCAATGCGGAGAAATTACTGTTTGTGCATTTACAATATTCATTGAGTTTTGCCATTGAAAAACGTCCAGAAATGATTGAAGCTACTGACTGAATGAAAGGAGCTGGCATCTCACTCTCTTTGAATCTTCTTTATCATGCTAAGAGGAGCAGGAAAAAGCAAAAAATTTCAGAATTGCACCTTGCAATGCGGAGAAATTACTGTTTGTGCATTTACAATATTCATTGATTTTTGCCTTTGAAAAACATCATGTTATTCATATACCAGAAATGTTTGAAGCTACTGACTGAATGAAAGGAGCTGACATCTCACGCTCTTTGAATCTTCTTTATCATGCTAAGAGGAGCAGGAAAAAGCAAAACATTTCAGAATTGCACCTTGCAATGCGGAGAAATTACTGTTTGTGCATTTACAATATTCATTGATTTTTGCCATTGAAAAACGTCCAGAAATGATTGAAGCTACTGACTGAATGAAAGGAGCTGGCATCTCACTCTCTTTGAATCTTCTTTATCATGCTAAGAGGAGCAGGAAAAAGCAAAAAATTTCAGAATTGCACCTTGCAATGCGGAGAAATTACTGTTTGTGCATTTACAATATTCATTGATTTTAGCCATTGAAAAACATCATGTTATTCATATACCAGAAATGTTTGAAGCTACTGACTGAATGAAAGGAGCTGGCATCTCACTCTCTTTGAATCTTCTTTATCATGCTAAGAGGAGCAGGAAAAAGCAAAAAATTTCAGAATTGCACCTTGCAATGCGGAGAAATTACTGTTTGTGCATTTATAATATTCATTGATTTTTGCCATTGAAAAACGTCCAGAAATGATTGAAGCTACTGACTGAATGAAAGGAGCTGGCATCTCACTCTCTTTGAATCTTCTTTATCATGCTAAGAGGAGCAGGAAAAAGCAAAAAATTTCAGAATTGCACCTTGCAATGCGGAGAAATTACTGTTTGTGCATTTACAATATTCATTGATTTTTGCCATTGAAAAACATCATGTTATTCATATACCAGAAATGTTTGAAGCTACTGACTGAATGAAAGGAGCTGACATCTCACGCTCTTTGAATCTTCTTTATCATGCTAAGAGGAGCAGGAAAAAGCAAAAAATTTCAGAATTGCACCTTGCAATGCGGAGAAATTACTGTTTGTGCATTTACAATATTCATTGATTTTTGCCATTGAAAAACGTCCAGAAATGATTGAAGCTACTGACTGAATGAAAGGAGCTGGCATCTCACTCTCTTTGAATCTTCTTTATCATGCTAAGAGGAGCAGGAAAAAGCAAAAAAATTCAGAATTGCACCTTGCAATGCGGAGAAATTACTGTTTGTGCATTTACAATATTCATTGATTTTTGCCATTGAAAAACATCATGTTATTCATATACCAGAAATGTTTGAAGCTACTGACTGAATGAAAGGAGCTGGCATCTCACTCTCTTTGAATCTTCTTTATCATGCTAAGAGGAGCAGGAAAAAGCAAAAAATTTCAGAATTGCACCTTGCAATGCGGAGAAATTATTGTTTGTGCATTTACAATATTCATTGATTTTTGCCATTGAAAAACGTCCAGAAATGATTGAAGCTACTGACTGAATGAAAGGAGCTGGCATCTCACTCTCTTTGAATCTTCTTTATCATGCTAAGAGGAGCAGGAAAAAGCAAAAAATTTCAGAATTGCACCTTGCAATGCGGAGAAATTACTGTTTGTGCATTTACAATATTCATTGATTTTTGCCATTGAAAAACGTCCAGAAATGATTGAAGCTACTGACTGAATGAAAGGAGCTGGCATCTCACTCTCTTTGAATCTTCTTTATCATGCTAAGAGGAGCAGGAAAAAGCAAAAAATTTCAGAATTGCACCTTGCAATGCGGAGAAATTACTGTTTGTGCATTTACAATATTCATTGATTTTTGCCATTGAAAAACATCATGTTATTCATATACCAGAAATGTTTGAAGCTACTGACTGAATGAAAGGAGCTGGCATCTCACTCTCTTTGAATCTTCTTTATCATGCTAAGAGGAGCAGGAAAAAGCAAAAAATTTCAGAATTGCACCTTGCAATGCGGAGAAATTACTGTTTGTGCATTTACAATATTCATTGATTTTTGCCATTGAAAAACATCATGTTATTCATATACCAGAAATGTTTGAAGCTACTGACTGAATGAAAGGAGCTGGCATCTCACTCTCTTTGAATCTTCTTTATCATGCTAAGAGGAGCAGGAAAAAGCAAAAAATTTCAGAATTGCACCTTGCAATGCGGAGAAATTACTGTTTGTGCATTTACAATATTCATTGAGTTTTGCCATTGAAAAACGTCCAGAAATGATTGAAGCTACTGACTGAATGAAAGGAGCTGGCATCTCACTCTCTTTGAATCTTCTTTATCATGCTAAGAGGAGCAGGAAAAAGCAAAAAATTTCAGAATTGCACCTTGCAATGCGGAGAAATTACTGTTTGTGCATTTACAATATTCATTGATTTTTGCCTTTGAAAAACATCATGTTATTCATATACCAGAAATGTTTGAAGCTACTGACTGAATGAAAGGAGCTGACATCTCACGCTCTTTGAATCTTCTTTATCATGCTAAGAGGAGCAGGAAAAGGCAAAACATTTCAGAATTGCACCTTGCAATGCGGAGAAATTACTGTTTGTGCATTTACAATATTCATTGATTTTTGCCATTGAAAAACGTCCAGAAATGATTGAAGCTACTGACTGAATGAAAGGAGCTGGCATCTCACTCTCTTTGAATCTTCTTTATCATGCTAAGAGGAGCAGGAAAAAGCAAAAAATTTCAGAATTGCACCTTGCAATGCGGAGAAATTACTGTTTGTGCATTTACAATATTCATTGATTTTTGCCATTGAAAAACATCATGTTATTCATATACCAGAAATGTTTGAAGCTACTGACTGAATGAAAGGAGCTGGCATCTCACTCTCTTTGAATCTTCTTTATCATGCTAAGAGTAGCAGGAAAAAGAAAAAAATTTCAGAATTGCACCTTGCAATGCGGAGAAATTACTGTTTGTGCATTTACAATATTCATTGATTTTTGCCATTGAAAAACATCATGTTATTCATATACCAGAAATGTTTGAAGCTACTGACTGAATGAAAGGAGCTGGCATCTCACTCTCTTTGAATCTTCTTTATCATGCTAAGAGGAGCAGGAAAAAGCAAAAAATTTCAGAATTGCACCTTGCAATGCGGAGAAATTACTGTTTGTGCATTTACAATATTCATTGATTTTTGCCATTGAAAAACATCATGTTATTCATATACCAGAAATGTTTGAAGCTACTGACTGAATGAAAGGAGCTGGCATCTCACTCTCTTTGAATCTTCTTTATCATGCTAAGAGGAGCAGGAAAAAGCAAAAAATTTCAGAATTGCACATTGCAATGCGGAGAAATTACTGTTTGTGCATTTACAATATTCATTGAGTTTTGCCATTGAAAAACGTCCAGAAATGATTGAAGCTACTGACTGAATGAAAGGAGCTGGCATCTCACTCTCTTTGAATCTTCTTTATCATGCTAAGAGGAGCAGGAAAAAGCAAAAAATTTCAGAATTGCACCTTGCAATGCGGAGAAATTACTGTTTGTGCATTTACAATATTCATTGATTTTTGCCTTTGAAAAACATCATGTTATTCATATACCAGAAATGTTTGAAGCTACTGACTGAATGAAAGGAGCTGACATCTCACGCTCTTTGAATCTTCTTTATCATGCTAAGAGGAGCAGGAAAAAGCAAAAAATTTCAGAATTGCACCTTGCAATGCGGAGAAATTACTGTTTGTGCATTTACAATATTCATTGATTTTTGCCATTGAAAAACGTCCAGAAATGATTGAAGCTACTGACTGAATGAAAGGAGCTGGCATCTCACTCTCTTTGAATCTTCTTTATCATGCTAAGAGGAGCAGGAAAAAGCAAAAAAATTCAGAATTGCACCTTGCAATGCGGAGAAATTACTGTTTGTGCATTTACAATATTCATTGATTTTTGCCATTGAAAAACATCATGTTATTCATATACCAGAAATGTTTGAAGCTACTGACTGAATGAAAGGAGCTGGCATCTCACTCTCTTTGAATCTTCTTTATCATGCTAAGAGGAGCAGGAAAAAGCAAAAAATTTCAGAATTGCACCTTGCAATGCGGAGAAATTACTGTTTGTGCATTTACAATATTCATTGATTTTTGCCATTGAAAAACATCATGTTATTCATATACCAGAAATGTTTGAAGCTACTGACTGAATGAAAGGAGCTGGCATCTCACTCTCTTTGAATCTTCTTTATCATGCTAAGAGGAGCAGGAAAAAGCAAAAAATTTCAGAATTGCACCTTGCAATGCGGAGAAATTACTGTTTGTGCATTTACAATATTCATTGATTTTTGCCATTGAAAAACGTCCAGAAATGATTGAAGCTACTGACTGAATGAAAGGAGCTGGCATCTCACTCTCTTTGAATCTTCTTTATCATGCTAAGAGGAGCAGGAAAAAGCAAAACATTTCAGAATTGCACCTTGCAATGCGGAGAAATTACTGTTTGTGCATTTACAACATTCATTGATTTTTGCCATTGAAAAACGTCCAGAAATGATTGAAGCTACTGACTGAATGAAAGGAGCTGGCATCTCACTCTCTTTGAATCTTCTTTATCATGCTAAGAGGAGCAGGAAAAAGCAAAAAATTTCAGAATTGCACCTTGCAATGCGGAGAAATTACTGTTTGTGCATTTACAATATTCATTGATTTTTGCCATTGAAAAACATCCAGAAATGATTGAAGCTACTGACTGAATGAAAGGAGCTGGCATCTCACTCTCTTTGAATCTTCTTTATCATGCTAAGAGGAGCAGGAAAAAGCAAAAAATTTCAGAATTGCACCTTGCAATGCGGAGAAATTACTGTTTGTGCATTTACAATATTCATTGATTTTTGCCATTGAAAAACATCATGTTATTCATATACCAGAAATGTTTGAAGCTACTGACTGAATGAAAGGAGCTGGCATCTCACTCTCTTTGAATCTTCTTTATCATGCTAAGAGGAGCAGGAAAAAGCAAAAAATTTCAGAATTGCACCTTGCAATGCGGAGAAATTACTGTTTGTGCATTTACAATATTCATTGATTTTTGCCATTGAAAAACGTCCAGAATTGATTGAAGCTACTGACTGAATGAAAGGAGCTGGCATCTCACTCTCTTTGAATCTTCTTTATCATGCTAAGAGGAGCAGGAAAAAGCAAAAAATTTCAGAATTGCACCTTGCAATGCGGAGAAATTACTGTTTGTGCATTTACAATATTCATTGATTTTTGCCATTGAAAAACATCATGTTATTCATATACCAGAAATGTTTGAAGCTACTGACTGAATGAAAGGAGCTGACATCTCACGCTCTTTGAATATTCTTTATCATGCTAAGAGGAGCAGGAAAAAGCAAAAAATTTCAGAATTGCACCTTGCAATGCGGAGAAATTACTGTTTGTGCATTTACAATATTCATTGATTTTTGCCATTGAAAAACATCATGTTATTCATATACCAGAAATGTTTGAAGCTACTGACTGAATGAAAGGAGCTGACATCTCACGCTCTTTGAATCTTCTTTATCATGCTAAGAGGAGCAGGAAAAAGCAAAAAATTTCAGAATTGCACCTTGCAATGCGGAGAAATTACTGTTTGTGCATTTACAATATTCATTGATTTTTGCCATTGAAAAACGTCCAGAATTGATTGAAGCTACTGACTGAATGAAAGGAGCTGGCATCTCACTCTCTTTGAATCTTCTTTATCATGCTAAGAGGAGCAGGAAAAAGCAAAAAATTTCAGAATTGCACCTTGCAATGCGGAGAAATTACTGTTTGTGCATTTACAATATTCATTGATTTTTGCCATTGAAAAACATCATGTTATTCATATACCAGAAATGTTTGAAGCTACTGACTGAATGAAAGGAGCTGGCATCTCACTCTCTTTGAATCTTCTTTATCATGCTAAGAGGAGCAGGAAAAAGCAAAAAATTTCAGAATTGCACCTTGCAATGCGGAGAAATTACTGTTTGTGCATTTACAATATTCATTGATTTTTGCCATTGAAAAACGTCCAGAATTGATTGAAGCTACTGACTGAATGAAAGGAGCTGGCATCTCACTCTCTTTGAATCTTCTTTATCATGCTAAGAGGAGCAGGAAAAAGCAAAAAATTTCAGAATTGCACCTTGCAATGCGGAGAAATTACTGTTTGTGCATTTACAATATTCATTGATTTTTGCCATTGAAAAACATCATGTTATTCATATACCAGAAATGTTTGAAGCTACTGACTGAATGAAAGGAGCTGACATCTCACGCTCTTTGAATCTTCTTTATCATGCTAAGAGGAGCAGGAAAAAGCAAAAAATTTCAGAATTGCACCTTGCAATGCGGAGAAATTACTGTTTGTGCATTTACAATATTCATTGATTTTTGCCATTGAAAAACATCATGTTATTCATATACCAGAAATGTTTGAAGCTACTGACTGAATGAAAGGAGCTGACATCTCACGCTCTTTGAATCTTCTTTATCATGCTAAGAGGAGCAGGAAAAAGCAAAAAATTTCAGAATTGCACCTTGCAATGCGGAGAAATTACTGTTTGTGCATTTACAATATTCATTGATTTTTGCCATTGAAAAACGTCCAGAATTGATTGAAGCTACTGACTGAATGAAAGGAGCTGGCATCTCACTCTCTTTGAATCTTCTTTATCATGCTAAGAGGAGCAGGAAAAAGTAAAAAATTTCAGAATTGCACCTTGCAATGCGGAGAAATTACTGTTTGTGCATTTATAATATTCAATGATTTTTGCCATTGAAAAACGTCCAGAAATGATTGAAGCTACTGACTGAACGAAAGGAGCTGGCATCTCACTCTCTTTGAATCTTCTTTATCATGCTAAGAGGAGCAGGAAAAAGCAAAAAATTTCAGAATTGCACCTTGCAATGCGGAGAAATTACTGTTTGTGCATTTACAATATTCATTGATTTTTGCCATTGAAAAACGTCCAGAAATGATTGAAGCTACTGACTGAATGAAAGGAGCTGGCATCTCACTCTCTTTGAATCTTCTTTATCATGCTAAGAGGAGCAGGAAAAAGCAAAAAATTTCAGAATTGCACCTTGCAATGCGGAGAAATTACTGTTTGTGCATTTACAATATTCATTGATTTTTGCCATTGAAAAACATCATGTTATTCATATACCAGAAATGTTTGAAGCTACTGACTGAATGAAAGGAGCTGACATCTCACGCTCTTTGAATCTTCTTTATCATGCTAAGAGGAGCAGGAAAAAGCAAAAAATTTCAGAATTGCACCTTGCAATGCGGAGAAATTACTGTTTGTGCATTTACAATATTCATTGATTTTTGCCATTGAAAAACATCATGTTATTCATATACCAGAAATGTTTGAAGCTACTGACTGAATGAAAGGAGCTGGCATCTCACTCTCTTTGAATCTTCTTTATCATGCTAAGAGGAGCAGGAAAAAGCAAAAAATTTCAGAATTGCACCTTGCAATGCGGAGAAATTACTGTTTGTGCATTTACAATATTCATTGATTTTTGCCATTGAAAAACATCATGTTATTCATATACCAGAAATGTTTGAAGCTACTGACTGAATGAAAGGAGCTGGTATCTCACTCTCTTTGAATCTTCTTTATCATGCTAAGAGGAGCAGGGAAAAGCAAAGAATTTCAGAATTGCACCTTGCAATGTGGAGAAATTACTGTTTGTGCATTTACAATATTCATTGATTTTTACCATTGAAAAACGTCCAGAAATGATTGAAGCTACTGACTGAATGAAAGTAGCTGGCATCTCACTCTCTTTGAATCTTCTTTATCATGCTAAGACGAGCAGGAAAAAGCAAAAAATTTCAGACTTGCACCTTGCAATGCGGAGAAATTACTGTTTGTGCATTTACAATATTCATTGATTTTTGCCATTGAAAAACATCATGTTATTCATATACCAGAAATGTTTGAAGCTACTGACTGAATGAAAGGAGCTGGCATCTCACTCTCTTTGAATCTTCTTTATCATGCTAAGAGGAGCAGGAAAAAGCAAAAAATTTCAGAATTGCACCTTGCAATGCGGAGAAATTACTGTTTGTGCATTTACAATATTCATTGATTTTTGCCATTGAAAAACGTCCAGAAATGATTGAAGCTACTGACTGAATGAAAGGAGCTGGCATCTCACTCTCTTTGAATGTTGTTTATCATGCTAAGAGGAGCAGGAAAAAGCAAAAAATTTCAGAATTGCACCTTGCAATGCGGAGAAATTACTGTTTGTGCATTTACAATATTCATTGATTTTTGCCATTGAAAAACATCATGTTATTCATATACCAGAAATGATTGAAGCTACTGACTGAATGAAAGGAGCTGGCATCTCACTCTCTTTGAATCTTCTTTATCATGCTAAGAGGAGCAGGAAAAAGTAAAAAATTTCAGAATTGCACCTTGCAATGCGGAGAAATTACTGTTTGTGCATTTATAATATTCAATGATTTTTGCCATTGAAAAACGTCCAGAAATGATTGAAGCTACTGACTGAACGAAAGGAGCTGGCATCTCACTCTCTTTGAATCTTCTTTATCATGCTAAGAGGAGCAGGAAAAAGCAAAAAATTTCAGAATTGCACCTTGCAATGCGGAGAAATTACTGTTTGTGCATTTACAATATTCATTGATTTTTGCCATTGAAAAACGTCCAGAAATGATTGAAGCTACTGACTGAATGAAAGGAGCTGGCATCTCACTCTCTTTGAATCTTCTTTATCATGCTAAGAGGAGCAGGAAAAAGCAAAAAATTTCAGAATTGCACCTTGCAATGCGGAGAAATTACTGTTTGTGCATTTACAATATTCATTGATTTTTGCCATTGAAAAACATCATGTTATTCATATACCGGAAAAGTTTGAAGCTACTGACTGAATGAAAGGAGCTGACATCTCACGCTCTTTGAATCTTCTTTATCATGCTAAGAGGAGCAGGAAAAAGCAAAAAATTTCAGAATTGCACCTTGCAATGCGGAGAAATTACTGTTTGTGCATTTACAATATTCATTGATTTTTGCCATTGAAAAACGTCCAGAATTGATTGAAGCTACTGACTGAATGAAAGGAGCTGGCATCTCACTCTCTTTGAATCTTCTTTATCATGCTAAGAGGAGCAGGAAAAAGCAAAAAATTTCAGAATTGCACCTTGCAATGCGGAGAAATTACTGTTTGTGCATTTACAATATTCATTGATTTTTGCCATTGAAAAACATCATGTTATTCATATACCAGAAATGTTTGAAGCTACTGACTGAATGAAAGGAGCTGGCATCTCAGTCTCTTTGAATCTTCTTTATCATGCTAAGAGGAGCAGGAAAAAGCAAAAAATTTCAGAATTGCACCTTGCAATGCGGAGAAATTACTGTTTGTGCATTTACAATATTCATTGATTTTTGCCATTGAAAAACATCATGTTATTCATATACCAGAAATGTTTGAAGCTACTGACTGAATGAAAGGAGCTGGCATCTCACTCTCTTTGAATCTTCTTTATCATGCTAAGAGGAGCAGGGAAAAGCAAAAAATTTCAGAATTGCACCTTGCAATGTGGAGAAATTACTGTTTGTGCATTTACAATATTCATTGATTTTTACCATTGAAAAACGTCCAGAAATGATTGAAGCTACTGACTGAATGAAAGTAGCTGGCATCTCACTCTCTTTGAATCTTCTTTATCATGCTAAGACGAGCAGGAAAAAGCAAAAAATTTCAGACTTGCACCTTGCAATGCGGAGAAATTACTGTTTGTGCATTTACAATATTCATTGATTTTTGCCATTGAAAAACATCATGTTATTCATATACCAGAAATGTTTGAAGCTACTGACTGAATGAAAGGAGCTGGCATCTCACTCTCTTTGAATCTTCTTTATCATGCTAAGAGGAGCAGGAAAAAGCAAAAAATTTCAGAATTGCACCTTGCAATGCGGAGAAATTACTGTTTGTGCATTTACAATATTCATTGATTTTTGCCATTGAAAAACGTCCAGAAATGATTGAAGCTACTGACTGAATAAAAGGAGCTGGCATCTCACTCTCTTTGAATCTTCTTTATCATGCTAAGAGGAGCAGGAAAAAGCAAAAAATTTCAGAATTGCACCTTGCAATGCGGAGAAATTACTGTTTGTGCATTTACAATATTCATTGATTTTTGCCATTGAAAAACGTCCAGAAATTATTGAAGCTACTGACTGCATGAAGAGCTGGCATCTCACTCTCTTTGAATCTTCTTTATCATGCTAAGAGGAGCAGGAAAAAGCAAAAAATTTCAGAATTGCACCTTGCAATGCGGAGAAATTACTGTTTGTGCATTTACAATATTCATTGATTTTTGCCATTGAAAAACATGTTATTCATATACCAGAAATGTTTGAAGCTACTGACTGAATGAAAGGAGCTGGCACCTCACTCTCTTTGAATCTTCTTTATCATGCTAAGAGGAGCAGGAAAAAGCAAAAAATTTCAGAATTGCACCTTGCAATGCGGAGAAATTACTGTTTGTGCATTTACAATATTCATTGATTTTTGCCATTGAAAAACGTCCAGAAATGATTGAAGCTACTGACTGAATGAAAGGAGCTGGCATCTCACTCTCTTTGAATCTTCTTTATCATGCTAAGAGGAGCAGGAAAAAGCAAAAAATTTCAGAATTGCACCTTGCAATGCGGAGAAATTACTGTTTGTGCATTTACAATATTCATTGATTTTTGCCATTGAAAAACGTCCAGAAATTATTGAAGCTACTGACTGCATGAAGAGCTGGCATCTCACTCTCTTTGAATCTTCTTTATCATGCTAAGAGGAGCAGGAAAAAGCAAAAAATTTCAGAATTGCACCTTGCAATGCGGAGAAATTACTGTTTGTGCATTTACAATATTCATTGATTTTTGCCATTGAAAAACATGTTATTCATATACCAGAAATGTTTGAAGCTACTGACTGAATGAAAGGAGCTGGCACCTCACTCTCTTTGAATCTTCTTTATCATGCTAAGAGGAGCAGGAAAAAGCAAAAAATTTCAGAATTGCACCTTGCAATGTGGAGAAATTACTGTTTGTGCATTTACAATATTCATTGATTTTTACCATTGAAAAACGTCCAGAAATGATTGAAGCTACTGACTGAATGAAAGTAGCTGGCATCTCACTCTCTTTGAATCTTCTTTATCATGCTAAGACGAGCAGGAAAAAGCAAAAAATTTCAGACTTGCACCTTGCAATGCGGAGAAATTACTGTTTGTGCATTTACAATATTCATTGATTTTTGCCATTGAAAAACATCATGTTATTCATATACCAGAAATGTTTGAAGCTACTGACTGAATGAAAGGAGCTGGCATCTCACTCTCTTTGAATCTTCTTTATCATGCTAAGAGGAGCAGGAAAAAGCAAAAAATTTCAGAATTGCACCTTGCAATGCGGAGAAATTACTGTTTGTGCATTTACAATATTCATTGATTTTTGCCATTGAAAAACGTCCAGAAATGATTGAAGCTACTGACTGAATGAAAGGAGCTGGCATCTCACTCTCTTTGAATCTTCTTTATCATGCTAAGAGGAGCAGGAAAAAGCAAAAAATTTCAGAATTGCACCTTGCAATGCGGAGAAATTACTGTTTGTGCATTTACAATATTCATTGATTTTTGCCATTGAAAAACGTCCAGAAATGATTGAAGCTACTGACTGAATGAAAGGAGCTGGCATCTCACTCTCTTTGAATCTTCTTTATCATGCTAAGAGGAGCAGGAAAAAGCAAAAAATTTCAGAATTGCACCTTGCAATGCGGAGAAATTACTGTTTGTGCATTTACAATATTCATTGATTTTTGCCATTGAAAAACATGTTATTCATATACCAGAAATGTTTGAAGCTACTGACTGAATGAAAGGAGCTGGCACCTCACTCTCTTTGAATCTTCTTTATCATGCTAAGAGGAGCGGGAAAAAGCAAAAAATTTCAGAATTGCACCTTGCAATGCGGAGAAATTACTGTTTGTGCATTTACAATATTCATTGATTTTTGCCATTGAAAAACGTCCAGAAATGATTGAAGGTACTGACTGAATGAAAGGAGCTGGCATCTCACTCTCTTTGAATCTTCTTTATCATGCTAAGAGGAGCAGGAAAAAGCAAAAAATTTCAGAATTGCACCTTGCAATGCGGAGAAATTACTGTTTGTGCATTTACAAAATTCATTGATTTTTGCCATTGAAAAACGTCCAGAAATGATTGAAGCTACTGACTGAATGAAAGGAGCTGGCATCTCACTCTCTTTGAATCTTCTTTATCATGCTAAGAGGAGCAGGAAAAAGCAAAAAATTTCAGAATTGCACCTTGCAATGCGGAGAAATTACAGTTTGTGCATTTACAATATTCATTGATTTTTGCCATTGAGAAACGTCCAGAAATGATTGAAGCTACTGACTGAATGAAAGGAGCTGGCATCTCACTCTCTTTGAATCTTTATCATGCTAAGAGGAGCAGGAAAAAGCAAAAAATTTCAGAATTGCACCTTGCAATGCGGAGAAATTACTGTTTGTGCATTTACAATATTCATTGATTTTTGCCATTGAAAAACATGTTATTCATATACCAGAAATGTTTGAAGCTACTGACTGAATGAAAGGAGCTGGCACCTCACTCTCTTTGAATCTTCTTTATCATGCTAAGAGGAGCAGGAAAAAGCAAAAAATTTCAGAATTGCACCTTGCAATGCGGAGAAATTACTGTTTGTGCATTTACAATATTCATTGATTTTTGCCATTGAAAAACGTCCAGAAATGATTGAAGCTACTGACTGAATGAAAGGAGCTGGCATCTCACTCTCTTTGAATCTTCTTTATCATGCTAAGAGGAGCAGGAAAAAGCAAAAAATTTCAGAATTGCACCTTGCAATGCGGAGAAATTACTGTTTGTGCATTTACAATATTCATTGATTTTTGCCATTGAAAAACGTCCAGAAATTATTGAAGCTACTGACTGCATGAAGAGCTGGCATCTCACTCTCTTTGAATCTTCTTTATCATGCTAAGAGGAGCAGGAAAAAGCAAAAAATTTCAGAATTGCACCTTGCAATGCGGAGAAATTACTGTTTGTGCATTTACAATATTCATTGATTTTTGCCATTGAAAAACATGTTATTCATATACCAGAAATGTTTGAAGCTACTGACTGAATGAAAGGAGCTGGCACCTCACTCTCTTTGAATCTTCTTTATCATGCTAAGAGGAGCAGGAAAAAGCAAAAAATTTCAGAATTGCACCTTGCAATGTGGAGAAATTACTGTTTGTGCATTTACAATATTCATTGATTTTTACCATTGAAAAACGTCCAGAAATGATTGAAGCTACTGACTGAATGAAAGTAGCTGGCATCTCACTCTCTTTGAATCTTCTTTATCATGCTAAGACGAGCAGGAAAAAGCAAAAAATTTCAGACTTGCACCTTGCAATGCGGAGAAATTACTGTTTGTGCATTTACAATATTCATTGATTTTTGCCATTGAAAAACATCATGTTATTCATATACCAGAAATGTTTGAAGCTACTGACTGAATGAAAGGAGCTGGCATCTCACTCTCTTTGAATCTTCTTTATCATGCTAAGAGGAGCAGGAAAAAGCAAAAAATTTCAGAATTGCACCTTGCAATGCGGAGAAATTACTGTTTGTGCATTTACAATATTCATTGATTTTTGCCATTGAAAAACGTCCAGAAATGATTGAAGCTACTGACTGAATGAAAGGAGCTGGCATCTCACTCTCTTTGAATCTTCTTTATCATGCTAAGAGGAGCAGGAAAAAGCAAAAAATTTCAGAATTGCACCTTGCAATGCGGAGAAATTACTGTTTGTGCATTTACAATATTCATTGATTTTTGCCATTGAAAAACGTCCAGAAATGATTGAAGCTACTGACTGAATGAAAGGAGCTGGCATCTCACTCTCTTTGAATCTTCTTTATCATGCTAAGAGGAGCAGGAAAAAGCAAAAAATTTCAGAATTGCACCTTGCAATGCGGAGAAATTACTGTTTGTGCATTTACAATATTCATTGATTTTTGCCATTGAAAAACATGTTATTCATATACCAGAAATGTTTGAAGCTACTGACTGAATGAAAGGAGCTGGCACCTCACTCTCTTTGAATCTTCTTTATCATGCTAAGAGGAGCGGGAAAAAGCAAAAAATTTCAGAATTGCACCTTGCAATGCGGAGAAATTACTGTTTGTGCATTTACAATATTCATTGATTTTTGCCATTGAAAAACGTCCAGAAATGATTGAAGGTACTGACTGAATGAAAGGAGCTGGCATCTCACTCTCTTTGAATCTTCTTTATCATGCTAAGAGGAGCAGGAAAAAGCAAAAAATTTCAGAATTGCACCTTGCAATGCGGAGAAATTACTGTTTGTGCATTTACAAAATTCATTGATTTTTGCCATTGAAAAACGTCCAGAAATGATTGAAGCTACTGACTGAATGAAAGGAGCTGGCATCTCACTCTCTTTGAATCTTCTTTATCATGCTAAGAGGAGCAGGAAAAAGCAAAAAATTTCAGAATTGCACCTTGCAATGCGGAGAAATTACAGTTTGTGCATTTACAATATTCATTGATTTTTGCCATTGAGAAACGTCCAGAAATGATTGAAGCTACTGACTGAATGAAAGGAGCTGGCATCTCACTCTCTTTGAATCTTTATCATGCTAAGAGGAGCAGGAAAAAGCAAAAAATTTCAGAATTGCACCTTGCAATGCGGAGAAATTACTGTTTGTGCATTTACAATATTCATTGATTTTTGCCATTGAAAAACATCATGTTATTCATATACCAGAAATGTTTGAAGCTACTGACTGAATGAAAGGAGCTGGCATCTCACTCTCTTTGAATCTTCTTTATCATGCTAAGAGGAGCAGGAAAAAGCAAAAAATTTCAGAATTGCACCTTGCAATGTGGAGAAATTACTGTTTGTGCATTTACAATATTCATTGATTTTTGCCATTGAAAAACGTCCAGAAATGATTGAAGCTACTGACTGAATGAAAGTAGCTGGCATCTCACTCTCTTTGAATCTTCTTTATCATGCTAAGAGGAGCAGGAAAAAGCAAAAAATTTCAGACTTGCACCTTGCAATGCGGAGAAATTACTGTTTGTGCATTTACAATATTCATTGATTTTTGCCATTGAAAAACATCATGTTATTGATATACCAGAAATGTTTGAAGCTACTGACTGAATGAAAGGAGCTGGCATCTCACTCTCTTTGAATCTTCTTTATCATGCTAAGAGGAGCAGGAAAAAGCAAAAAATTTCAGAATTGCACCTTGCAATGCGGAGAAATTACTGTTTGTGCATTTACAATATTCATTGATTTTTTCCATTGAAAAACATCATGTTATTCATATACCAGAAATGTTTGAAGCTACTGACTGAATGAAAGGAGCTGGCATCTCAATCTCTTTGAATCTTCTTTATCATGCTAAGAGGAGCAGGAAAAAGCAAAAAACTTCAGAATTGCACCTTGCAATGTGGAGAAATTACTGTTTGTGCATTTACAATATTCATTGATTTTTACCATTGAAAAACGTCCAGAAATGATTGAAGCTACTGACTGAATGAAAGTAGCTGGCATCTCACTCTCTTTGAATCTTCTTTATCATGCTAAGAGGAGCAGGAAAAAGCAAAAAATTTCAGACTTGCACCTTGCAATGCGGAGAAATTACTGTTTGTGCATTTACAATATTCATTGATTTTTGCCATTGAAAAACATCATGTTATTCATATACCAGAAATGTTTGAAGCTACTGACTGAATGAAAGGAGCTGGCATCTCACTCTCTTTGAATCTTCTTTATCATGCTAAGAGGAGCAGGAAAAAGCAAAAAATTTCAGAATTGCACCTTGCAATGCGGAGAAATTACTGTTTGTGCATTTACAATATTCATTGATTTTTGCCATTGAAAAACATCATGTTATTCATATACCAGAAATGTTTGAAGCTACTGACTGAATGAAAGGAGCTGACATCTCACTCTCTTTGAATCTTCTTTATCATGCTAAGAGGAGCAGGAAAAAGCAAAAAATTTCAGAATTGCACCTTGCAATGCGGAGAAATTACTGTTTGTGCATTTACAATATTCATTGATTTTTGCCATTGAAAAACGTCCAGAAATGATTGAAGCTACTGACTGAATGAAAGGAGCTGGCATCTCACTCTCTTTGAATCATGCTAAGAGGAGCAGGAAAAAGCAAAAAATTTCAGAATTGCACCTTGCAATGCGGAGAAATTACTGTTTGTGCATTTACAATATTCATTGATTTTTGCCATTGAAAAACATCATGTTATTCATATACCAGAAATGTTTGAAGCTACTGACTGAATGAAAGGAGCTGGCATCTCACTCTCTTTGAATCTTCTTTATCATGCTAAGAGGAGCAGGAAAAAGCAAAAAATTTTAGAATTGCACCTTGCAATGTGGAGAAATTACTGTTTGTGCATTTACAATATTCATTGATTTTTACCATTGAAAAACGTCCAGAAATGATTGAAGCTACTGACTGAATGAAAGTAGCTGGCATCTCACTCTCTTTGAATCTTCTTTATCATGCTAAGAGGAGCAGGAAAAAGCAAAAAATTTCAGACTTGCACCTTGCAATGCGGAGAAATTACTGTTTGTGCATTTACAATATTCATTGATTTTTGCCATTGAAAAACATCATGTTATTCATATACCAGAAATGTTTGAAGCTACTGACTGAATGAAAGGAGCTGGCATCTCACTCTCTTTGAATCTTCTTTATCATGCTAAGAGGAGCAAGAAAAAGCAAAAAATTTCAGAATTGCACCTTGCAATGCGGAGAAATTACTGTTTGTGCATTTACAATATTCATTGATTTTTGCCTTTGAAAAACGTCCAGAAATGATTGAAGCTACTGACTGAATGAAAGGAGCTGGCATCTCACTCTCTTTGAATCTTCTTTATCATGCTAAGAGGAGCAGGAAAAAGCAAAAAATTTCAGAATTGCACCTTGCAATGCGGAGAAATTACTGTTTGTGCATTTACAATATTCATTGATTTTTACCATTGAAAAACGTCCAGAAATGATTGAAGCTACTGACTGAATGAAAGTAGCTGGCATCTCACTCTCTTTGAATCTTCTTTATCATGCTAAGAGGAGCAGGAAAAAGCAAAAAATTTCAGACTTGCACCTTGCAATGCGGAGAAATTACTGTTTGTGCATTTACAATATTCATTGATTTTTGCCATTGAAAAACATCATGTTATTCATATACCAGAAATGTTTGAAGCTACTGACTGAATGAAAGGAGCTGGCATCTCACTCTCTTTGAATCTTCTTTATCATGCTAAGAGGAGCAGGAAAAAGCAAAAAATTTCAGAATTGCACCTTGCAATGCGGAGAAATTACTGTTTGTGCATTTACAATATTCATTGATTTTTGCCATTGAAAAACATCATGTTATTCATATACCAGAAATGTTTGAAGCTACTGACTGAATGAAAGGAGCTGACATCTCACTCTCTTTGAATCTTCTTTATCATGCTAAGAGGAGCAGGAAAAAGCAAAAAATTTCAGAATTGCACCTTGCAATGCGGAGAAATTACTGTTTGTGCATTTACAATATTCATTGATTTTTGCCATTGAAAAACGTCCAGAAATGATTGAAGCTACTGACTGAATGAAAGGAGCTGGCATCTCACTCTCTTTGAATCATGCTAAGAGGAGCAGGAAAAAGCAAAAAATTTCAGAATTGCACCTTGCAATGCGGAGAAATTACTGTTTGTGCATTTACAATATTCATTGATTTTTGCCATTGAAAAACGTCCAGAAATGATTGAAGGTACTGACTGAATGAAAGGAGCTGGCATCTCACTCTCTTTGAATCTTCTTTATCATGCTAAGAGGAGCAGGAAAAAGCAAAAAATTTCAGAATTGCACCTTGCAATGCGGAGAAATTACAGTTTGTGCATTTACAATATTCATTGATTTTTGCCATTGAAAAACGTCCAGAAATGATTGAAGCTACTGACTGAATGAAAGGAGCTGGCATCTCACTCTCTTTGAATCTTCTTTATCATGCTAAGAGGAGCAGGAAAAAGCAAAAAATTTCAGAATTGCACCTTGCAATGCGGAGAAATTACTGTTTGTGCATTTACAATATTCATTGATTTTTGCCATTGAAAAACATCCAGAAATGATTGAAGCTACTGACTGAATGAAAGGAGCTGGCATCTCACTCTCTTTGAATCTTCTTTATCATGCTAAGAGGAGCAGGAAAAAGCAAAAAATTTCAGAATTGCACCTTGCAATGCGGAGAAATTACTGTTTGTGCATTTACAATATTCATTGATTTTTGCCATTGAAAAACATCATGTTATTCATATACCAGAAATGTTTGAAGCTACTGACTGAATGAAAGGAGCTGGCATCTCACTCTCTTTGAATCTTCTTTATCATGCTAAGAGGAGCAGGAAAAAGCAAAAAATTTCAGAATTGCACCTTGCAATGTGGAGAAATTACTGTTTGTGCATTTACAATATTCATTGATTTTTACCATTGAAAAACGTCCAGAAATGATTGAAGCTACTGACTGAATGAAAGGAGCTGGCATCTCACTCTCTTTGAATCTTCTTTATCATGCTAAGAGGAGCAGGAAAAAGCAAAAAATTTCAGACTTGCACCTTGCAATGCGGAGAAATTACTGTTTGTGCATTTACAATATTCATTGATTTTTGCCATTGAAAAACATCATGTTATTCATATACCAGAAATGTTTGAAGCTACTGACTGAATGAAAGGAGCTGGCATCTCACTCTCTTTGAATCTTCTTTATCATGCTAAGAGGAGCAGGAAAAAGCAAAAAATTTCAGAATTGCACCTTGCAATGCGGAGAAATTACTGTTTGTGCATTTACAATATTCATTGATTTTTGCCATTGAAAAACATCATGTTATTCATATACCAGAAATGTTTGAAGCTACTGACTGAATGAAAGGAGCTGGCATCTCACTCTCTTTGAATCTTCTTTATCATGCTAAGAGGAGCAGGAAAAAGCAAAAAATTTCAGAATTGCACCTTGCAATGCGGAGAAATTACTGTTTGTGCATTTACAATATTCATTGATTTTTGCCATTGAAAAACGTCCAGAAATGATTGAAGCTACTGACTGAATGAAAGGAGCTGGCATCTCACTCTCTTTGAATCTTCTTTATCATGCTAAGAGGAGCAGGAAAAAGCAAAAAATTTCAGAATTGCAACTTGCAATGCGGAGAAATTACTGTTTGTGCATTTACAATATTCATTGATTTTTGCCATTGAAAAACGTCCAGAAATGATTGAAGCTACTGACTGAATGAAAGGAGCTGGCATCTCACTCTCTTTGAATCTTCTTTATCATGCTAAGTGGAGCAGGAAAAAGCAAAAAATTTCAGAATTGCACCTTGCAATGCGGAGAAATTACAGTTTGTGCATTTACAATATTCATTGATTTTTGCCATTGAAAAACGTCCAGAAATGATTGAAGCTACTGACTGAAGGAAAGGAGCTGGCATCTCACTCTCTTTGAATCTTCTTTATCATGCTAAGAGGAGCAGGAAAAAGCAAAATATTTCAGAATTGCACCTTGCAATGCGGAGAATTTACTGTTTGTGCATTTACAATATTCATTGATTTTTGCCATTGAAAAACGTCCAGAAATGATTGAAGCTACTGACTGAATGAAAGGAGCTGGCATCTCACTCTCTTTGAATCTTCTTTATCATGCTAAGAGGAGCAGGAAAAAGCAAAAAATTTCAGAATTGCACCTTGCAATGCGGAGAAATTACAGTTTGTGCATTTACAATATTCATTGATTTTTGCCATTGAAAAACGTCCAGAAATGATTGAAGCTACTGACTGAATGAAAGGAGCTGGCATCTCACTCTCTTTGAATCTTCTTTATCATGCTAAGAGGAGCAGGAAAAAGCAAAAAATTTCAGAATTGCACCTTGCAATGCGGAGAAATTACTGTTTGTGCATTTACAATATTCATTGATTTTTGCCATTGAAAAACATCCAGAAATGATTGAAGCTACTGACTGAATGAAAGGAGCTGGCATCTCACTCTCTTTGAATCTTCTTTATCATGCTAAGAGGAGCAGGAAAAAGCAAAAAATTTCAGAATTGCACCTTGCAATGCGGAGAAATTACTGTTTGTGCATTTACAATATTCATTGATTTTTGCCATTGAAAAACATCATGTTATTCATATACCAGAAATGTTTAAAGCTACTGACTGAATGAAAGGAGCTGGCATCTCACTCTCTTTGAATCTTCTTTATCATGCTAAGAGGAGCAGGAAAAAGCAAAAAATTTCAGAATTGCACCTTGCAATGTGGAGAAATTACTGTTTGTGCATTTACAATATTCATTGATTTTTACCATTGAAAAACGTCCAGAAATGATTGAAGCTACTGACTGAATGAAAGGAGCTGGCATCTCACTCTCTTTGAATCTTCTTTATCATGCTAAGAGGAGCAGGAAAAAGCAAAAAATTTCAGACTTGCACCTTGCAATGCGGAGAAATTACTGTTTGTGCATTTACAATATTCATTGATTTTTGCCATTGAAAAACATCATGTTATTCATATACCAGAAATGTTTGAAGCTACTGACTGAATGAAAGGAGCTGGCATCTCACTCTCTTTGAATCTTCTTTATCATGCTAAGAGGAGCAGGAAAAAGCAAAAAATTTCAGAATTGCACCTTGCAATGCGGAGAAATTACTGTTTGTGCATTTACAATATTCATTGATTTTTGCCATTGAAAAACATCATGTTATTCATATACCAGAAATGTTTGAAGCTACTGACTGAATGAAAGGAGCTGGCATCTCACTCTCTTTGAATCTTCTTTATCATGCTAAGAGGAGCAGGAAAAAGCAAAAAATTTCAGAATTGCACCTTGCAATGCGGAGAAATTACTGTTTGTGCATTTACAATATTCATTGATTTTTGCCATTGAAAAACGTCCAGAAATGATTGAAGCTACTGACTGAATGAAAGGAGCTGGCATCTCACTCTCTTTGAATCTTCTTTATCATGCTAAGAGGAGCAGGAAAAAGCAAAAAATTTCAGAATTGCAACTTGCAATGCGGAGAAATTACTGTTTGTGCATTTACAATATTCATTGATTTTTGCCATTGAAAAACGTCCAGAAATGATTGAAGCTACTGACTGAATGAAAGGAGCTGGCATCTCACTCTCTTTGAATCTTCTTTATCATGCTAAGTGGAGCAGGAAAAAGCAAAAAATTTCAGAATTGCACCTTGCAATGCGGAGAAATTACAGTTTGTGCATTTACAATATTCATTGATTTTTGCCATTGAAAAACGTCCAGAAATGATTGAAGCTACTGACTGAAGGAAAGGAGCTGGCATCTCACTCTCTTTGAATCTTCTTTATCATGCTAAGAGGAGCAGGAAAAAGCAAAAAATTTCAGAATTGCACCTTGCAATGCGGAGAAATTACTGTTTGTGCATTTACAATATTCATTGATTTTTGCCATTGAAAAACATCATGTTATTCATATACCAGAAATGTTTGAAGCTACTGACTGAATGAAAGGAGCTGGCATCTCACTCTCTTTGAATCTTCTTTATCATGCTAAGAGGAGCTGGAAAAAGCAAAAAATTTCAGAATTGCACCTTGCAATGCGGAGAAATTACTGTTTGTGCATTTACAATATTCATTGATTTTTGCCATTGAAAAACATAATGTTATTCATATACCTGAAATGTTTGAAGCTACTGACTGAATGAAAGGAGCTGGCATCTCAATCTCTTTGAATCTTCTTTATCATGCTAAGAGGAGCATGAAAAAGCAAAAAATTTCAGAATTGCACCTTGCAATGTGGAGAAATTACTGTTTGTGCATTTACAATATTCATTGATTTTTACCATTGAAAAACGTCCAGAAATGATTGAAGCTACTGACTGAATGAAAGTAGCTGGCATCTCACTCTCTTTGAATCTTCTTTATCATGCTAAGAGGAGCAGGAAAACGCAAAAAATTTCAGACTTGCACCTTGCAATGCGGAGAAATTACTGTTTGTGCATTTACAATATTCATTGATTTTTGCCATTGAAAAACATCATGTTATTCATATACCAGAAATGTTTGAAGCTACTGACTGAATGAAAGGAGCTGGCATCTCACTCTCTTTGAATCTTCTTTATCATGCTAAGAGGAGCAGAAAAAAGCAAAAAATTTCAGACTTGCACCTTGCAATGCGGAGAAATTACTGTTTGTGCATTTACAATATTCATTGATTTTTGCCATTGAAAAACGTACAGAAATGATTGAAGGTACTGACTGAATGAAAGGAGCTGGCATCTCACTCTCTTTGAATCTTCTTTATCATGCTAAGAGGAGCAGGAAAAAGCAAAAAATTTCAGAATTGCAACTTGCAATGCGGAGAAATTACTGTTTGTGCATTTACAATATTCATTGATTTTTGCCATTGAAAAACGTCCAGAAATGATTGAAGCTACTGACTGAATGAAAGGAGCTGGCATCTCACTCTCTTTGAATCTTCTTTATCATGCTAAGTGGAGCAGGAAAAAGCAAAAAATTTCAGAATTGCAGCTTGCAATGCGGAGAAATTACAGTTTGTGCATTTACAATATTCATTGATTTTTGCCATTGAAAAACGTCCAGAAATGATTGAAGCTACTGACTGATTGAAAGGAGCTGGCATCTCACTCTCTTTGAATCTTCTTTATCATGCTAAGAGGAGCAGGAAAAAGCAAAAAATTTCAGAATTGCACCTTGCAATGCGGAGAAATTACTGTTTGTGCATTTACAATATTCGTTGATTTTTGCCATTGAAAAACGTCCAGAAATGATTGAAGCTACTGACTGAATGAAAGGAGCTGGCATCTCACTCTCTTTGAATCTTCTTTATCATGCTAAGAGGAGCAGGAAAAAGCAAAAAATTTCAGAATTGCACCTTGCAATGCGGAGAAATTACAGTTTGTGCATTTACAATATTCATTGATTTTTGCCATTGAAAAACGTCCAGAAATGATTGAAGCTACTGACTGAATGAAAGGAGCTGGCATCTCACTCTCTTTGAATCTTCTTTATCATGCTAAGAGGAGCAGGAAAAAGCAAAAAATTTCAGAATTGCACCTTGCAATGCGGAGAATTTACTGTTTGTGCATTTACAATATTCATTGATTTTTGCCATTGAAAAACATGTTATTCATATACCAGAAATGTTTGAAGCTCCTGACTGAATGAAAGGAGCTGGCACCTCACTCTCTTTGAATCTTCTTTATCATGCTAAGAGGAGCAGGAAAATGCAAAAAATTTCAGAATTGCACCTTGCAATGCGGAGAAATTACTGTTTGTGCATTTACAATATTCATTGATTTTTGCCATTGAAAAACGTCCAGAAATGATTGAAGCTACTGACTGAATGAAAGGAGCTGGCATCTCACTCTCTTTGAATCTTCTTTATCATGCTAAGAGGAGCAGGAAAAAGCAAAAAATTTCAGAATTGCACCTTGCAATGCGGAGAAATTACTGTTTGTGCATTTACAATATTCATTGATTTTTGCCATTGAAAAATGTCCAGAAATGATTGAAGCTACTGACTGAATGAAAGGAGCTGGCATCTCACTCTCTTTGAATCTTCTTTATCATGCTAAGAGGAGCAGGAAAAAGCAAAAAATTTCAGAATTGCGCCTTGCAATGCGGAGAAATTACTGTTTGTGCATTTACAAAATTCATTGATTTTTGCCATTGAAAAACATCATGTTATTCATATACCAGAAATGATTGAAGCTACTGACTGAAGGAAAGGAGCTGGCATCTCACTCTCTTTGAATCTTCTTTATCATGCTAAGAGGAGCAGGAAAAAGCAAAAAATTTCAGAATTGCACCTTGCAATGCGGAGAATTTACTGTTTGTGCATTTACAATATTCATTGATTTTTGCCATTGAAAAACGTCCAGAAATGATTGAAGCTACTGACTGAATGAAAGGAGCTGGCATCTCACTCTCTTTGAATCTTCTTTATCATGCTAAGAGGAGCAGGAAAAAGCAAAAAATTTCAGAATTGCACCTTGCAATGCGGAGAAATTACAGTTTGTGCATTTACAATATTCATTGATTTTTGCCATTGAAAAACGTCCAGAAATGATTGAAGCTACGGACTGAATGAAAGGAGCTGGCATCTCACTCTCTTTGAATCTTCTTTATCATGCTAAGAGGAGCAGGAAAAAGCAAAAAATTACAGAATTGCACCTTGCAATGCGGAGAAATTACTGTTTGTGCATTTACAATATTCGTTGATTTTTGCCATTGAAAAACGTCCAGAAATGATTGAAGCTACTGACTGAATGAAAGGAGCTGGCATCTCACTCTCTTTGAATCTTCTTTATCATGCTAAGAGGAGCAGGAAAAAGCAAAAAATTTCAGAATTGCACCTTGCAATGCGGAGAAATTACAGTTTGTGCATTTACAATATTCATTGATTTTTGCCATTGAAAAACGTCCAGAAATGATTGAAGCTACTGACTGAATGAAAGGAGCTGGCATCTCACTCTCTTTGAATCTTCTTTATCATGCTAAGAGGAGCAGGAAAAAGCAAAAAATTTCAGAATTGCACCTTGCAAAGCGGAGAATTTACTGTTTGTGCATTTACAATATTCATTGATTTTTGCCATTGAAAAACATGTTATTCATATACCAGAAATGTTTGAAGCTCCTGACTGAATGAAAGGAGCTGGCACCTCACTCTCTTTGAATCTTCTTTATCATGCTAAGAGGAGCAGGAAAAAGCAAAAAATTTCAGAATTGCACCTTGCAATGCGGAGAAATTACTGTTTGTGCATTTACAATATTCATTGATTTTTGCCATTGAAAAACGTCCAGAAATGATTGAAGCTACTGACTGAATGAAAGGAGCTGGCATCTCACTCTCTTTGAATCTTCTTTATCATGCTAAGAGGAGCAGGAAAAAGCAAAAAATTTCAGAATTGCACCTTGCAATGCGGAGAAATTACTGTTTGTGCATTTACAATATTCATTGATTTTTGCCATTGAAAAATGTCCAGAAATGATTGAAGCTACTGACTGAATGAAAGGAGCTGGCATCTCACTCTCTTTGAATCTTCTTTATCATGCTAAGAGGAGCAGGAAAAAGCAAAAAATTTCAGAATTGCGCCTTGCAATGCGGAGAAATTACTGTTTGTGCATTTACAAAATTCATTGATTTTTGCCATTGAAAAACATCATGTTATTCATATACCAGAAATGATTGAAGCTACTGACTGAAGGAAAGGAGCTGGCATCTCACTCTCTTTGAATCTTCTTTATCATGCTAAGAGGAGCAGGAAAAAGCAAAACATTTCAGAATTGCACCTTGCAATGCGGAGAATTTACTGTTTGTGCATTTACAATATTCATTGATTTTTGCCATTGAAAAACGTCCAGAAATGATTGAAGCTACTGACTGAATGAAAGGAGCTGGCATCTCACTCTCTTTGAATCTTCTTTATCATGCTAAGAGGAGCAGGAAAAAGCAAAAAATTTCAGAATTGCACCTTGCAATGCGGAGAAATTACAGTTTGTGCATTTACAATATTCATTGATTTTTGCCATTGAAAAACGTCCAGAAATGATTGAAGCTACGGACTGAATGAAAGGAGCTGGCATCTCACTCTCTTTGAATCTTCTTTATCATGCTAAGAGGAGCAGGAAAAAGCAAAAAATTACAGAATTGCACCTTGCAATGCGGAGAAATTACTGTTTGTGCATTTACAATATTCGTTGATTTTTGCCATTGAAAAACGTCCAGAAATGATTGAAGCTACTGACTGAATGAAAGGAGCTGGCATCTCACTCTCTTTGAATCTTCTTTATCATGCTAAGAGGAGCAGGAAAAAGCAAAAAATTTCAGAATTGCACCTTGCAATGCGGAGAAATTACAGTTTGTGCATTTACAATATTCATTGATTTTTGCCATTGAAAAACGTCCAGAAATGATTGAAGCTACTGACTGAATGAAAGGAGCTGGCATCTCACTCTCTTTGAATCTTCTTTATCATGCTAAGAGGAGCAGGAAAAAGCAAAAAATTTCAGAATTGCACCTTGCAATGCGGAGAAATTACTGTTTGTGCATTTACAATATTCATTGATTTTTGCCATTGAAAAACATGTTATTCATATACCAGAAATGTTTGAAGCTCCTGACTGAATGAAAGGAGCTGGCACCTCACTCTCTTTGAATCTTCTTTATCATGCTAAGAGGAGCAGGAAAAAGCAAAAAATTTCAGAATTGCACCTTGCAATGCGGAGAAATTACTGTTTGTGCATTTACAATATTCATTGATTTTTGCCATTGAAAAACGTCCAGAAATGATTGTAGCTACTGACTGAATGAAAGGAGCTGGCATCTCACTCTCTTTGAATCTTCTTTATCATGCTAAGAGGAGCAGGAAAAAGCAAAAAATTTCAGAATTGCACCTTGCAATGCGGAGAAATTACTGTTTGTGCATTTACAATATTCATTGATTTTTGCCATTGAAAAATGTCCAGAAATGATTGAAGCTACTGACTGAATGAAAGGAGCTGGCATCTCACTCTCTTTGAATCTTCTTTATCATGCTAAGAGGAGCAGGAAAAAGCAAAAAATTTCAGAATTGCGCCTTGCAATGCGGAGAAATTACTGTTTGTGCATTTACAAAATTCATTGATTTTTGCCATTGAAAAACATCATGTTATTCATATACCAGAAATGATTGAAGCTACTGACTGAAGGAAAGGAGCTGGCATCTCACTCTCTTTGAATCTTCTTTATCATGCTAAGAGGAGCAGGAAAAAGCAAAAAATTTCAGAATTGCACCTTGCAATGCGGAGAAATTACTGTTTGTGCATTTACAATATTCATTGATTTTTGCGATTGAAAAACATCATGTTATTCATATACCAGAAATGATTGAAGCTACTGACTGAATGAAAGGAGCTGGCATCTCACTCTCTTTGAATCTTCTTTATCATGCTAAGAGGAGCAGGAAAAAGCAAAAAATTTCAGAATTGCACCTTGCAATGCGGAGAAATTACAGTTTGTGCATTTACAATATTCATTGATTTTTGCCATTGAAAAACGTCCAGAAATGATTGAAGCTACTGACTGAATGAAAGGAGCTGGCATCTCACTCTCTTTGAATCTTCTTTATCATGCTAAGAGGAGCAGGAAAAAGCAAAAAATTTCAGAATTGCACCTTGCAATGCGGAGAAATTACTGTTTGTGCATTTACAATATTCATTGATTTTTGCCATTGAAAAACGTCCAGAAATGATTGAAGGTACTGACTGAATGAAAGGAGCTGGCATCTCACTCTCTTTGAATCTTCTTTATCATGCTAAGAGGAGCAGGAAAAAGCAAAAAATTTCAGAATTGCACCTTGCAATGCGGAGAAATTACTGTTTGTGCATTTACAATATTCATTGATTTTTGCCATTGAAAAACGTCCAGAAATGATTGAAGCTACTGACTGAATGAAAGGAGCTGGCATCTCACTCTCTTTGAATCTTCTTTATCATGCTAAGAGGAGCAGGAAAAAGCAAAAAATTTCAGAATTGCACCTTGCAATGCGGAGAAATTACTGTTTGTGCATTTACAATATTCATTGATTTTTGCCATTGAAAAATGTCCAGAAATGATTGAAGCTACTGACTGAATGAAAGGAGCTGGCATCTCACTCTCTTTGAATCTTCTTTATCATGCTAAGAGGAGCAGGAAAAAGCAAAAAATTTCAGAATTGCGCCTTGCAATGCGGAGAAATTACTGTTTGTGCATTTACAAAATTCATTGATTTTTGCCATTGAAAAACATCATGTTATTCATATACCAGAAATGATTGAAGCTACTGACTGAAGGAAAGGATCTGGCATCTCACTCTCTTTGAATCTTCTTTATCATGCTTAGAGGAGCAGGAAAAAGCAAAAAATTTCAGAATTGCACCTTGCAATGCGGAGAAATTACTGTTTGTGCATTTACAATATTCATTGATTTTTGCCATTGAAAAACGTCCAGAAATGATTGAAGCTACTGACTGAATGAAAGGAGCTGGCATCTCACTCTCTTTGAATCTTCTTTATCATGCTAAGAGGAGCAGGAAAAAGCAAAAAATTTCAGAATTGCACCTTGCAATGCGGAGAAATTACTGTTTGTGCATTTACAATATTCATTGATTTTTGCGATTGAAAAACATCGTTATTCATATACCAGAAATGATTGAAGCTACTGACTGAATGAAAGGAGCTGGCATCTCACTCTCTTTGAATCTTCTTTATCATGCTAAGAGGAGCAGGAAAAAGTAAAAAATTTCAGAATTGCACCTTGCAATGCGGAGAAATTACTGTTTGTGCATTTACAATATTCATTGATTTTTGCCATTGAAAAACATCCAGAAATGATTGAAGCTACTGACTGAATGAAAGGAGCTGGCATCTCACTCTCTTTGAATCTTCTTTATCATGCTAAGAGGAGCAGGAAAAAGCAAAAAATTTCAGAATTGCACCTTGCAATGCGGAGAAATTACTGTTTGTGCATTTACAATATTCATTGATTTTTGCTATTGAAAAACATCATGTTATTCATATACCAGAAATGATTGAAGCTACTGACTGAATGAAAGGAGCTGGCATCTCACTCTCTTTGAATCTTCTTTATCATGCTAAGAGGAGCAGGAAAAAGCAAAAAATTTCAGAATTGCACCTTGCAATGCGGAGAAATTACAGTTTGTGCATTTACAATATTCATTGATTTTTGCCATTGAAAAACGTCCAGAAATGATTGAAGCTACTGACTGAATGAAAGGAGCTGGCATCTCACTCTCTTTGAATCTTCTTTATCATGCTAAGAGGAGCAGGAAAAAGCAAAAAATTTCAGAATTGCACCTTGCAATGCGGAGAAATTACTGTTTGTGCATTTACAATATTCATTGATTTTTGCCATTGAAAAATGTCCAGAAATGATTGAAGCTACTGACTGAATGAAAGGAGCTGGCATCTCACTCTCTTTGAATCTTCTTTATCATGCTAAGAGGAGCAGGAAAAAGCAAAAAATTTCAGAATTGCGCCTTGCAATGCGGAGAAATTACTGTTTGTGCATTTACAAAATTCATTGATTTTTGCCATTGAAAAACATCATGTTATTCATATACCAGAAATGATTGAAGCTACTGACTGAAGGAAAGGATCTGGCATCTCACTCTCTTTCAATCTTCTTTATCATGCTTAGAGGAGCAGGAAAAAGCAAAAAATTTCAGAATTGCACCTTGCAATGCGGAGAAATTACTGTTTGTGCATTTACAATATTCATTGATTTTTGCCATTGAAAAACGTCCAGAAATGATTGAAGCTACTGACTGAATGAAAGGAGCTGGCATCTCACTCTCTTTGAATCTTCTTTATCATGCTAAGAGGAGCAGGAAAAAGCAAAAAATTTCAGAATTGCACCTTGCAATGCGGAGAAATTACTGTTTGTGCATTTACAATATTCATTGATTTTTGCGATTGAAAAACATCATGTTATTCATATACCAGAAATGATTGAAGCTACTGACTGAATGAAAGGAGCTGGCATCTCACTCTCTTTGAATCTTCTTTATCATGCTAAGAGGAGCAGGAAAAAGTAAAAAATTTCAGAATTGCACCTTGCAATGCGGAGAAATTACTGTTTGTGCATTTACAATATTCAATGATTTTTGCCATTGAAAAACGTCCAGAAATGATTGAAGCTACTGACTGAATGAAATGAGCTGGCATCTCCCTCTCTTTGAATCTTGTTTATCATGCTAAGAGGAGCAGGAAAAAGCAAAAAATTTCAGAATTGCACCTTGCAATGCGGAGAAATTACTGTTTGTGCATTTACAATATTCATTGATTTTTGCCATTGAAAAACGTCCAGAAATGATTGAAGCTACTGACTGAATGAAAGGAGCTGGCATCTCACTCTCTTTGAATCTTCTTTATCATGCTAAGAGGAGCAGGAAAAAGCAAAAAATTTCAGAATTGCACCTTGCAATGCGGAGAAATTACTGTTTGTGCATTTACAATATTCATTGATTTTTGCCATTGAAAAACATCATGTTATTCATATACCAGAAATGATTGAAGCTACTGACTGAATGAAAGGAGCTGGCATCTCACTCTCTTTGAATCTTCTTTATCATGCTAAGAGGAGCAGGAAAAAGTAAAAAATTTCAGAATTGCACCTTGCAATGCGGAGAAATTACTGTTTGTGCATTTATAATATTCAATGATTTTTGCCATTGAAAAACGTCCAGAAATGATTGAAGCTACTGACTGAACGAAAGGAGCTGGCATCTCACTCTCTTTGAATCTTCTTTATCATGCTAAGAGGAGCAGGAAAAAGCAAAAAATTTCAGAATTGCACCTTGCAATGCGGAGAAATTACTGTTTGTGCATTTACAATATTCATTGATTTTTGCCATTGAAAAACATCATGTTATTCATGTACCAGAAATGTTTGAAGCTACTGACTGAATGAAAGGAGCTGGCATCTCACTCTCTTTGAATCTTCTTTATCATGCTAAGAGGAGCAGGAAAAAGCAAAAAATTTCAGAATTGCACATTGCAATGCGGAGAAATTACTGTTTGTGCATTTACAATATTCATTGATTTTTGCCATTGAAAAACGTCCAGAAATGATTGAAGCTACTGACTGAATGAAAGGAGCTGGCATCTCACTCTCTTTGAATCTTCTTTATCATGCTAAGAGGAGCAGGAAAAAGCAAAAAATTTCAGAATTGCACCTTGCAATGCGGAGAAATTACTGTTTGTGCATTTACAATATTCATTGATTTTTGCCATTGAAAAACGTCCAGAAATGATTGAAGCTACTGACTGAATGAAAGGAGCTGGCATCTCACTCTCTTTGAATCTTCTTTATCATGCTAAGAGGAGCAGGAAAAAGCAAAAAATTTCAGAATTGCACCTTGCAATGCGGAGAAATTACTGTTTGTGCATTTACAATATTCATTGATTTTTGCCATTGAAAAATGTCCAGAAATGATTGAAGCTACTGACTGAATGAAAGGAGCTGGCATCTCACTCTCTTTGAATCTTCTTTATCATGCTAAGAGGAGCAGGAAAAAGCAAAAAATTTCAGAATTACGCCTTGCAATGCGGAGAAATTACTGTTTGTGCATTTACAAAATTCATTGATTTTTGCCATTGAAAAACATGTTATTCATACACCAGAAATGATTGAAGCTACTGACTGAAGGAAAGGATCTGGCATCTCACTCTCTTTGAATCTTCTTTATCATGCTAAGAGGAGCAGGAAAAAGCAAAAAATTTCAGAATTGCACCTTGCAATGCGGAGAAATTACTGTTTGTGCATTTACAATATTCATTGATTTTTGCCATTGAAAAACGTCCAGAAATGATTGAAGCTACTGACTGAATGAAAGGAGCTGGCATCTCACTCTCTTTGAATCTTCTTTATCATGCTAAGAGGAGCAGGAAAAAGCAAAAAATTTCAGAATTGCACCTTGCAATGCGGAGAAATTACTGTTTGTGCATTTACAATATTCATTGATTTTTGCCATTGAAAAACGTCCAGAAATGATTGAAGCTACTGACTGAATGAAAGGAGCTGGCATCTCACTCTCTTTGATTCTTCTTTATCATGCTAAGAGGAGCAGGAAAAAGCAAAAAATTTCAGAATTGCACCTTGCAATGCGGAGAAATTACTGTTTGTGCATTTACAATATTCATTGATTTTTGCCATTGAAAAATGTCCAGAAATGATTGAAGCTACTGACTGAATGAAAGGAGCTGGCATCTCACTCTCTTTGAATCTTCTTTATCATGCTAAGAGGAGCAGGAAAAAGCAAAAAATTTCAGAATTGCGCCTTGCAATGCGGAGAAATTACTGTTTGTGCATTTACAAAATTCATTGATTTTTGACATTGAAAAACATCATGTTATTCATATACCAGAAATGATTGAAGCTACTGACTGAAGGAAAGGATCTGGCATCTCACTCTCTTTGAATCTTCTTTATCATGCTAAGAGGAGCAGGAAAAAGCAAAAAATTTCAGAATTGCACCTTGCAATGCAGAGAAATTACTGTTTGTGCATTTACAATATTCATTGATTTTTGTCATTGAAAAACGTCCAGAAATGATTGAAGCTACTGACTGAATGAAAGGAGCTGGCATCTCACTCTCTTTGAATCTTCTTTATCATGCTAAGAGGAGCAGGAAAAAGCAAAAAATTTCAGAATTGCACCTTGCAATGCGGAGAAATTACTGTTTGTGCATTTACAATATTCATTGATTTTTGGCATTGAAAAATGTCCAGAAATGATTGAAGCTACTGACTGAATGAAAGGAGCTGGCATCTCACTCTCTTTGAATCTTCTTTATCATGCTAAGAGGAGCAGGAAAAAGCAAAAAATTTCAGAATTGCACATTGCAATGCGGAGAAATTACTGTTTGTGCATTTACAATATTCATTGATTTTTGCCATTGAAAAACGTCCAGAAATGATTGAAGCTACTGACTGAATGAAAGGAGCTGGCATCTCACTCTCTTTGAATCTTCTTTATCATGCTAAGAGGAGCAGGAAAAAGCAAAAAATTTCAGAATTGCACCTTGCAATGCGGAGAAATTACTGTTTGTGCATTTACAATATTCATTGATTTTTGCCATTGAAAAACGTCCAGAAATGATTGAAGCTACTGACTGAATGAAAGGAGCTGGCATCTCACTCTCTTTGAATCTTCTTTATCATGCTAAGAGGAGCAGGAAAAAGCAAAAAATTTCAGAATTGCACCTTGCAATGCGGAGAAATTACTGTTTGTGCATTTACAATATTCATTGATTTTTGCCATTGAAAAATGTCCAGAAATGATTGAAGCTACTGACTGAATGAAAGGAGCTGGCATCTCACTCTCTTTGAATCTTCTTTATCATGCTAAGAGGAGCAGGAAAAAGCAAAAAATTTCAGAATTGCGCCTTGCAATGCGGAGAAATTACTGTTTGTGCATTTACAAAATTCATTGATTTTTGCCATTGAAAAACATCATGTTATTCATATACCAGAAATGATTGAAGCTACTGACTGAAGGAAAGGATCTGGCATCTCACTCTCTTTGAATCTTCTTTATCATGCTAAGAGGAGCAGGAAAAAGCAAAAAATTTCAGAATTGCACCTTGCAATGCGGAGAAATTACTGTTTGTGCATTTACAATATTCATTGATTTTTGCCATTGAAAAACGTCCAGAAATGATTGAAGCTACTGACTGAATGAAAGGAGCTGGCATCTCACTCTCTTTGAATCTTCTTTATCATGCTAAGAGGAGCAGGAAAAAGCAAAAAATTTCAGAATTGCACCTTGCAATGCGGAGAAATTACTGTTTGTGCATTTACAATATTCATTGATTTTTGCCATTGAAAAACGTCCAGAAATGATTGAAGCTACTGACTGAATGAAAGGAGCTGGCATCTCACTCTCTTTGAATCTTCTTTATCATGCTAAGAGGAGCAGGAAAAAGCAAAAAATTTCAGAATTGCACCTTGCAATGCGGAGAAATTACTGTTTGTGCATTTACAATATTCATTGATTTTTGCCATTGAAAAATGTCCAGAAATGATTGAAGCTACTGACTGAATGAAAGGAGCTGGCATCTCACTCTCTTTGAATCTTCTTTATCATGCTAAGAGGAGCAGGAAAAAGCAAAAAATTTCAGAATTGCGCCTTGCAATGCGGAGAAATTACTGTTTGTGCATTTACAAAATTCATTGATTTTTGCCATTGAAAAACATCATGTTATTCATATACCAGAAATGATTGAAGCTACTGACTGAAGGAAAGGATCTGGCATCTCACTCTCTTTGAATCTTCTTTATCATGCTAAGAGGAGCAGGAAAAAGCAAAAAATTTCAGAATTGCACCTTGCAATGCGGAGAAATTACTGTTTGTGCATTTACAATATTCATTGATTTTTGCCATTGAAAAACGTCCAGAAATGATTGAAGCTACTGACTGAATGAAAGGAGCTGGCATCTCACTCTCTTTGAATCTTCTTTATCATGCTAAGAGGAGCAGGAAAAAGCAAAAAATTTCAGAATTGCACATTGCAATGCGGAGAAATTACTGTTTGTGCATTTACAATATTCATTGATTTTTGCCATTGAAAAACGTCCAGAAATGATTGAAGCTACTGACTGAATGAAAGGAGCTGGCATCTCACTCTCTTTGAATCTTCTTTATCATGCTAAGAGGAGCAGGAAAAAGCAAAAAATTTCAGAATTGCACCTTGCAATGCGGAGAAATTACTGTTTGTGCATTTACAATATTCATTGATTTTTGCCATTGAAAAACGTCCAGAAATGATTGAAGCTACTGACTGAATGAAAGGAGCTGGCATCTCACTCTCTTTGAATCTTCTTTATCATGCTAAGAGGAGCAGGAAAAAGCAAAAAATTTCAGAATTGCACCTTGCAATGCGGAGAAATTACTGTTTGTGCATTTACAATATTCATTGATTTTTGCCATTGAAAAATGTCCAGAAATGATTGAAGCTACTGACTGAATGAAAGGAGCTGGCATCTCACTCTCTTTGAATCTTCTTTATCATGCTAAGAGGAGCAGGAAAAAGCAAAAAATTTCAGAATTGCGCCTTGCAATGCGGAGAAATTACTGTTTGTGCATTTACAAAATTCATTGATTTTTGCCATTGAAAAACATCATGTTATTCATATACCAGAAATGATTGAAGCTACTGACTGAAGGAAAGGATCTGGCATCTCACTCTCTTTGAATCTTCTTTATCATGCTAAGAGGAGCAGGAAAAAGCAAAAAATTTCAGAATTGCACCTAGCAATGCGGAGAAATTACTGTTTGTGCATTTACAATATTCATTGATTTTTGCCATTGAAAAACGTCCAGAAATGATTGAAGCTACTGACTGAATGAAAGGAGCTGGCATCTCACTCTCTTTGAATCTTCTTTATCATGCTAAGAGGAGCAGGAAAAAGCAAAAAATTTCAGAATTGCACCTTGCAATGCGGAGAAATTACTGTTTGTGCATTTACAATATTCATTGATTTTTGCCATTGAAAAACGTCCAGAAATGATTGAAGCTACTGACTGAATGAAAGGAGCTGGCATCTCACTCTCTTTGAATCTTCTTTATCATGCTAAGAGGAGCAGGAAAAAGCAAAAAATTTCAGAATTGCACCTTGCAATGCGGAGAAATTACTGTTTGTGCATTTACAATATTCATTGATTTTTGCCATTGAAAAATGTCCAGAAATGATTGAAGCTACTGACTGAATGAAAGGAGCTGGCATCTCACTCTCTTTGAATCTTCTTTATCATGCTAAGAGGAGCAGGAAAAAGCAAAAAATTTCAGAATTGCGCCTTGCAATGCGGAGAAATTACTGTTTGTGCATTTACAAAATTCATTGATTTTTGCCATTGAAAAACATCATGTTATTCATATACCAGAAATGATTGAAGCTACTGACTGAAGGAAAGGATCTGGCATCTCACTCTCTTTGAATCTTCTTTATCATGCTAAGAGGAGCAGGAAAAAGCAAAAAATTTCAGAATTGCACCTTGCAATGCGGAGAAATTACTGTTTGTGCATTTACAATATTCATTGATTTTTGCGATTGAAAAACATCATGTTATTCATATACCAGAAATGATTGAAGCTACTGACTGAATGAAAGGAGCTGGCATCTCACTCTCTTTGAATCTTCTTTATCATGCTAAGAGGAGCAGGAAAAAGTAAAAAATTTCAGAATTGCACCTTGCAATGCGGAGAAATTACTGTTTGTGCATTTACAATATTCAATGATTTTTGCCATTGAAAAACGTCCAGAAATGATTGAAGCTACTGACTGAATGAAAGGAGCTGGCATCTCACTCTCTTTGAATCTTCTTTATCATGCTAAGAGGAGCAGGAAAAAGCAAAAAATTTCAGAATTGCACCTTGCAATGCGGAGAAATTACTGTTTGTGCATTTACAATATTCATTGATTTTTGCCATTGAAAAACGTCCAGAAATGATTGAAGCTACTGACTGAATGAAAGGAGCTGGCATCTCACTCTCTTTGAATCTTCTTTATCATGCTAAGAGGAGCAGGAAAAAGCAAAAAATTTCAGAATTGCACCTTGCAATGCGGAGAAATTACTGTTTGTGCATTTACAATATTCATTGATTTTTGCTATTGAAAAACATCATGTTATTCATATACCAGAAATGATTGAAGCTACTGACTGAATGAAAGGAGCTGGCATCTCACTCTCTTTGAATCTTCTTTATCATGCTAAGAGGAGCAGGAAAAAGCAAAAAATTTCAGAATTGCACCTTGCAATGCGGAGAAATTACAGTTTGTGCATTTACAATATTCATTGATTTTTGCCATTGAAAAACGTCCAGAAATGATTGAAGCTACTGACTGAATGAAAGGAGCTGGCATCTCACTCTCTTTGAATCTTCTTTATCATGCTAAGAGGAGCAGGAAAAAGCAAAAAATTTCAGAATTGCACCTTGCAATGCGGAGAAATTACTGTTTGTGCATTTACAATATTCATTGATTTTTGCCATTGAAAAACGTCCAGAAATGATTGAAGGTACTGACTGAATGAAAGTAGCTGGCATCTCACTCTCTTTGAATCTTCTTTATCATGCTAAGAGGAGCAGGAAAAAGCAAAAAATTTCAGAATTGCACCTTGCAATGCGGAGAAATTACTGTTTGTGCATTTACAATATTCATTGATTTTTGCCATTGAAAAACGTCCAGAAATGATTGAAGCTACTGACTGAATGAAAGGAGCTGGCATCTCACTCTCTTTGAATCTTCTTTATCATGCTAAGAGGAGCAGGAAAAAGCAAAAAATTTCAGAATTGCACCTTGCAATGCGGAGAAATTACTGTTTGTGCATTTACAATATTCATTGATTTTTGCCATTGAAAAATGTCCAGAAATGATTGAAGCTACTGACTGAATGAAAGGAGCTGGCATCTCACTCTCTTTGAATCTTCTTTATCATGCTAAGAGGAGCAGGAAAAAGCAAAAAATTTCAGAATTGCGCCTTGCAATGCGGAGAAATTACTGTTTGTGCATTTACAAAATTCATTGATTTTTGCCATTGAAAAACATCATGTTATTCATATACCAGAAATGATTGAAGCTACTGACTGAAGGAAAGGATATGGCATCTCACTCTCTTTGAATCTTCTTTATCATGCTTAGAGGAGCAGGAAAAAGCAAAAAATTTCAGAATTGCACCTTGCAATGCGGAGAAATTACTGTTTGTGCATTTACAATATTCATTGATTTTTGCCATTGAAAAACGTCCAGAAATGATTGAAGCTACTGACTGAATGAAAGGAGCTGGCATCTCACTCTCTTTGAATCTTCTTTATCATGCTAAGAGGAGCAGGAAAAAGCAAAAAATTTCAGAATTGCACCTTGCAATGCGGAGAAATTACTGTTTGTGCATTTACAATATTCATTGATTTTTGCTATTGAAAAACATCATGTTATTCATATACCAGAAATGATTGAAGCTACTGACTGAATGAAAGGAGCTGGCATCTCACTCTCTTTGAATCTTCTTTATCATGCTAAGAGGAGCAGGAAAAAGCAAAAAATTTCAGAATTGCACCTTGCAATGCGGAGAAATTACAGTTTGTGCATTTACAATATTCATTGATTTTTGCCATTGAAAAACGTCCAGAAATGATTGAAGCTACTGACTGAATGAAAGGAGCTGGCATCTCACTCTCTTTGAATCTTCTTTATCATGCTAAGAGGAGCAGGAAAAAGCAAAAAATTTCAGAATTGCACCTTGCAATGCGGAGAAATTACTGTTTGTGCATTTACAATATTCATTGATTTTTGCCATTGAAAAAGGTCCAGAAATAATTGAAGGTACTGACTGAATGAAAGGAGCTGGCATCTCACTCTCTTTGAATCTTCTTTATCATGCTAAGAGGAGCAGGAAAAAGCAAAAAATTTCAGAATTGCACCTTGCAATGCGGAGAAATTACTGTTTGTGCATTTACAATATTCATTGATTTTTGCCATTGAAAAACGTCCAGAAATGATTGAAGCTACTGACTGAATGAAAGGAGCTGGCATCTCACTCTCTTTGAATCTTCTTTATCATGCTAAGAGGAGCAGGAAAAAGCAAAAAATTTCAGAATTGCACCTTGCAATGCGGAGAAATTACTGTTTGTGCATTTACAATATTCATTGATTTTTGCCATTGAAAAATGTCCAGAAATGATTGAAGCTACTGACTGAATGAAAGGAGCTGGCATCTCACTCTCTTTGAATCTTCTTTATCATGCTAAGAGGAGCAGGAAAAAGCAAAAAATTTCAGAATTGCGCCTTGCAATGCGGAGAAATTACTGTTTGTGCATTTACAAAATTCATTGATTTTTGCCATTGAAAAACATCATGTTATTCATATACCAGAAATGATTGAAGCTACTGACTGAAGGAAAGGATCTGGCATCTCACTTTCTTTGAATCTTCTTTATCATGCTTAGAGGAGCAGGAAAAAGCAAAAAATTTCAGAATTGCACCTTGCAATGCGGAGAAATTACTGTTTGTGCATTTACAATATTCATTGATTTTTGCCATTGAAAAACGTCCAGAAATGATTGAAGCTACTGACTGAATGAAAGGAGCTGGCATCTCACTCTCTTTGAATCTTCTTTATCATGCTAAGAGGAGCAGGAAAAAGCAAAAAATTTCAGAATTGCACTTTGCAATGCGGAGAAATTACTGTTTGTGCATTTACAATATTCATTGATTTTTGCGATTGAAAAACATCATGTTATTCATATACCAGAAATGATTGAAGCTACTGACTGAATGAAAGGAGCTGGCATCTCACTCTCTTTGAATCTTCTTTATCATGCTAAGAGGAGCAGGAAAAAGTAAAAAATTTCAGAATTGCACCTTGCAATGCGGAGAAATTACTGTTTGTGCATTTACAATATTCAATGATTTTTGCCATTGAAAAACGTCCAGAAATGATTGAAGCTACTGACTGAATGAAAGGAGCTGGCATCTCACTCTCTTTGAATCTTGTTTATCATGCTAAGAGGAGCAGGAAAAAGCAAAAAATTTCAGAATTGCACCTTGCAATGCGGAGAAATTACTGTTTGTGCATTTACAATATTCATTGATTTTTGCCATTGAAAAACGTCCAGAAATGATTAAAGCTACTGACTGAATGAAAGGAGCTGGCATCTCACTCTCTTTGAATCTTCTTTATCATGCTAAGAGGAGCAGGAAAAAGCAAAAAATTTCAGAATTGCACCTTGCAATGCGGAGAAATTACTGTTTGTGCATTTACAATATTCATTGATTTTTGCCATTGAAAAACATCATGTTATTCATATACCAGAAATGATTGAAGCTACTGACTGAATGAAAGGAGCTGGCATCTCACTCTCTTTGAATCTTCTTTATCATGCTAAGAGGAGCAGGAAAAAGTAAAAAATTTCAGAATTGCACCTTGCAATGCGGAGAAATTACTGTTTGTGCATTTATAATATTCAATGATTTTTGCCATTGAAAAACGTCCAGAAATGATTGAAGCTACTGACTGAACGAAAGGAGCTGGCATCTCACTCTCTTTGAATCTTCTTTATCATGCTAAGAGGAGCAGGAAAAAGCAAAAAATTTCAGAATTGCACCTTGCAATGCGGAGAAATTACTGTTTGTGCATTTACAATATTCATTGATTTTTGCCATTGAAAAACATCATGTTATTCATGTACCAGAAATGTTTGAAGCTACTGACTGAATGAAAGGAGCTGGCATCTCACTCTCTTTGAATCTTCTTTATCATGCTAAGAGGAGCAGGAAAAAGCAAAAAATTTCAGAATTGCACATTGCAATGCGGAGAAATTACTGTTTGTGCATTTACAATATTCATTGATTTTTGCCATTGAAAAACGTCCAGAAATGATTGAAGCTACTGACTGAATGAAAGGAGCTGGCATCTCACTCTCTTTGAATCTTCTTTATCATGCTAAGAGGAGCAGGAAAAAGCAAAAAATTTCAGAATTGCACCTTGCAATGCGGAGAAATTACTGTTTGTGCATTTACAATATTCATTGATTTTTGCCATTGAAAAACGTCCAGAAATGATTGAAGCTACTGACTGAATGAAAGGAGCTGGCATCTCACTCTCTTTGAATCTTCTTTATCATGCTAAGAGGAGCAGGAAAAAGCAAAAAATTTCAGAATTGCACCTTGCAATGCGGAGAAATTACTGTTTGTGCATTTACAATATTCATTGATTTTTGCCATTGAAAAATGTCCAGAAATGATTGAAGCTACTGACTGAATGAAAGGAGCTGGCATCTCACTCTCTTTGAATCTTCTTTATCATGCTAAGAGGAGCAGGAAAAAGCAAAAAATTTCAGAATTGCGCCTTGCAATGCGGAGAAATTACTGTTTGTGCATTTACAAAATTCATTGATTTTTGCCATTGAAAAACATCATGTTATTCATATACCAGAAATGATTGAAGCTACTGACTGAAGGAAAGGATCTGGCATCTCACTCTCTTTGAATCTTCTTTATCATGCTAAGAGGAGCAGGAAAAAGCAAAAAATTTCAGAATTGCACCTTGCAATGCGGAGAAATTACTGTTTGTGCATTTACAATATTCATTGATTTTTGCCATTGAAAAACGTCCAGAAATGATTGAAGCTACTGACTGAATGAAAGGAGCTGGCATCTCACTCTCTTTGAATCTTCTTTATCATGCTAAGAGGAGCAGGAAAAAGTAAAAAATTTCAGAATTGCACATTGCAATGCGGAGAAATTACTGTTTGTGCATTTACAATATTCATTGATTTTTGCCATTGAAAAACGTCCAGAAATGATTGAAGCTACTGACTGAATGAAAGGAGCTGGCATCTCACTCTCTTTGAATCTTCTTTATCATGCTAAGAGGAGCAGGAAAAAGCAAAAAATTTCAGAATTGCACCTTGCAATGCGGAGAAATTACTGTTTGTGCATTTACAATATTCATTGATTTTTGCCATTGAAAAATGTCCAGAAATGATTGAAGCTACTGACTGAATGAAAGGAGCTGGCATCTCACTCTCTTTGAATCTTCTTTATCATGCTAAGAGGAGCAGGAAAAAGCAAAAAATTTCAGAATTGCGCCTTGCAATGCGGAGAAATTACTGTTTGTGTATTTACAAAATTCATTGATTTTTGCCATTGAAAAACATCATGTTATTCATATACCAGAAATGATTGAAGCTACTGACTGAAGGAAAGGATCTGGCATCTCACTCTCTTTGAATCTTCTTTATCATGCTAAGAGGAGCAGGAAAAAGCAAAAAGTTTCAGAATTGCACCTTGCAATGCGGAGAAATTACTGTTTGTGCATTTACAATATTCATTGGTTTTTGCCATTGAAAAACGTCCAGAAATGATTGAAGCTACTGACTGAATGAAAGGAGCTGGCATCTCACTCTCTTTGAATCTTCTTTATCATGCTAAGAGGAGCAGGAAAAAGCAAAAAATTTCAGAATTGCACCTTGCAATGCGGAGAAATTACTGTTTGTGCATTTACAATATTCATTGATTTTTGCGATTGAAAAACATCATGTTATTCATATACCAGAAATGATTGAAGCTACTGACTGAATGAAAGGAGCTGGCATCTCACTCTCTTTGAATCTTCTTTATCATGCTAAGAGGAGCAGGAAAAAGTAAAAAATTTCAGAATTGCACCTTGCAATGCGGAGAAATTACTGATTGTGCATTTACAATATTCAATGATTTTTGCCATTGAAAAACGTCCAGAAATGATTAAAGCTACTGACTGAATGAAAGGAGCTGGCATCTCACTCTCTTTGAATCTTCTTTATCATGCTAAGAGGAGCAGGAAAAAGCAAAAAATTTCAGAATTGCACCTTGCAATGCGGAGAAATTACTGTTTGTGCATTTACAATATTCATTGATTTTTGCCATTGAAAAACGTCCAGAAATGATTGAAGCTACTGACTGAATGAAAGGAGCTGGCATCTCACTCTCTTTGAATCTTCTTTATCATGCTAAGAGGAGCAGGAAAAAGCAAAAAATTTCAGAATTGCACCTTGCAATGCGGAGAAATTACTGTTTGTGCATTTACAATATTCATTGATTTTTGCCATTGAAAAACATCATGTTATTCATATACCAGAAATGATTGAAGCTACTGACTGAATGAAAGGAGCTGGCATCTCACTCTCTTTGAATCTTCTTTATCATGCTAAGAGGAGCAGGAAAAAGTAAAAAATTTCAGAATTGCGCCTTGCAATGCGGAGAAATTACTGTTTGTGCATTTACAAAATTCATTGATTTTTGCCATTGAAAAACATCATGTTATTCATATACCAGAAATGATTGAAGCTACTGACTGAAGGAAAGGATCTGGCATCTCACTCTCTTTGAATCTTCTTTATCATGCTTAGAGGAGCAGGAAAAAGCAAAGAATTTCAGAATTGCACCTTGCAATGCGGAGAAATTACTGTTTGTGCATTTACAATATTCATTGATTTTTGCCATTGAAAAACGTCCAGAAATGATTGAAGCTACTGACTGAATGAAAGGAGCTGGCATCTCACTCTCTTTGAATCTTCTTTATCATGCTAAGAGGAGCAGGAAAAAGCAAAAAATTTCAGAATTGCACCTTGCAATGCGGAGAAATTACTGTTTGTGCATTTACAATATTCATTGATTTTTGCGATTGAAAAACATCATGTTATTCATATACCAGAAATGATTGAAGCTACTGACTGAATGAAAGGAGCTGGCATCTCACTCTCTTTGAATCTTCTTTATCATGCTAAGAGGAGCAGGAAAAAGTAAAAAATTTCAGAATTGCACCTTGCAATGCGGAGAAATTACTGTTTGTGCATTTACAATATTCATTGATTTTTGCCATTGAAAAACGTCCAGAAATGATTGAAGCTACTGACTGAATGAAAGGAGCTGGCATCTCACTCTCTTTGAATCTTCTTTATCATGCTAAGAGGAGCAGGAAAAAGCAAAAAATTTCAGAATTGCACCTTGCAATGCGGAGAAATTACTGTTTGTGCATTTACAATATTCATTGATTTTTGCTATTGAAAAACATCATGTTATTCATATACCAGAAATGATTGAAGCTACTGACTGAATGAAAGGAGCTGGCATCTCACTCTCTTTGAATCTTCTTTATCATGCTAAGAGGAGCAGGAAAAAGCAAAAAATTTCAGAATTGCACCTTGCAATGCGGAGAAATTACAGTTTGTGCATTTACAATATTCATTGATTTTTGCCATTGAAAAACGTCCAGAAATGATTGAAGCTACTGACTGAATGAAAGGAGCTGGCATCTCACTCTCTTTGAATCTTCTTTATCATGCTAAGAGGAGCAGGAAAAAGCAAAAAATTTCAGAATTGCACCTTGCAATGCGGAGAAATTACTGTTTGTGCATTTACAATATTCATTGATTTTTGCCATTGAAAAACGTCCAGAAATGATTGAAGGTACTGACTGAATGAAAGGAGCTGGCATCTCACTCTCTTTGAATCTTCTTTATCATGCTAAGAGGAGCAGGAAAAAGCAAAAAATTTCAGAATTGCACCTTGCAATGCGGAGAAATTACTGTTTGTGCATTTACAATATTCATTGATTTTTGCGATTGAAAAACATCATGTTATTCATATACCAGAAGTGATTGAAGCTACTGACTGAATGAAAGGAGCTGGCATCTCACTCTCTTTGAATCTTCTTTATCATGCTTAGAGGAGCAGGAAAAAGCAAAGAATTTCAGAATTGCACCTTGCAATGCGGAGAAATTACTGTTTGTGCATTTACAATATTCATTGATTTTTGCCATTGAAAAACGTCCAGAAATGATTGAAGCTACTGACTGAATGAAAGGAGCTGGCATCTCACTCTCTTTGAATCTTCTTTATCATGCTAAGAGGAGCAGGAAAAAGCAAAAAATTTCAGAATTGCACCTTGCAATGCGGAGAAATTACTGTTTGTGCATTTACAATATTCATTGATTTTTGCGATTGAAAAACATCATGTTATTCATATACCAGAAATGATTGAAGCTACTGACTGAATGAAAGGAGCTGGCATCTCACTCTCTTTGAATCTTCTTTATCATGCTAAGAGGAGCAGGAAAAAGTAAAAAATTTCAGAATTGCACCTTGCAATGCGGAGAAATTACTGTTTGTGCATTTACAATATTCATTGATTTTTGCCATTGAAAAACGTCCAGAAATGATTGAAGGTACTGACTGAATGAAAGGAGCTGGCATCTCACTCTCTTTGAATCTTCTTTATCATGCTAAGAGGAGCAGGAAAAAGCAAAAAATTTCAGAATTGCACCTTGCAATGCGGAGAAATTACTGTTTGTGCATTTACAATATTCATTGATTTTTGCGATTGAAAAACATCATGTTATTCATATACCAGAAATGATTGAAGCTACTGACTGAATGAAAGGAGCTGGCATCTCACTCTCTTTGAATCTTCTTTGTCATGCTAAGAGGAGCAGGAAAAAGTAAAAAATTTCAGAATTGCACCTTGCAATGCGGAGAAATTACTGTTTGTGCATTTACAATATTCAATGATTTTTGCCATTGAAAAACGTCCAGAAATGATTGAAGCTACTGACTGAATGAAAGGAGCTGGCATCTCACTCTCTTTGAATCTTCTTTATCATGCTAAGAGGAGCAGGAAAAAGTAAAAAATTTCAGAATTGCACCTTGCAATGCGGAGAAATTACTGTTTGTGCATTTATAATATTCAATGATTTTTGCCATTGAAAAACGTCCAGAAATGATTGAAGCTACTGACTGAACGAAAGGAGCTGGCATCTCACTCTCTTTGAATCTTCTTTATCATGCTAAGAGGAGCAGGAAAAAGCAAAAAATTTCAGAATTGCTCCTTGCAATGCGGAGAAATTACTGTTTGTGCATTTACAATATTCATTGATTTTTGCCATTGAAAAACATCATGTTATTCATGTACCAGAAATGTTTGAAGCTACTGACTGAATGAAAGGAGCTGGCATCTCACTCTCTTTGAATCTTCTTTATCATGCTAAGAGGAGCAGGAAAAAGCAAAAAATTTCAGAATTGCACATTGCAATGCGGAGAAATTACTGTTTGTGCATTTACAATATTCATTGATTTTTGCCATTGAAAAACGTCCAGAAATGATTGAAGCTACTGACTGAATGAAAGGAGCTGGCATCTCACTCTCTTTGAATCTTCTTTATCATGCTAAGAGGAGCAGGAAAAAGCAAAAAATTTCAGAATTGCACCTTGCAATGCGGAGAAATTACTGTTTGTGCATTTACAATATTCATTGATTTTTGCCATTGAAAAATGTCCAGAAATGATTGAAGCTACAGACTGAATGAAAGGAGCTGGCATCTCACTCTCTTTGAATCTTCTTTATCATGCTAAGAGGAGCAGGAAAAAGCAAAAAATTTCAGAATTGCGCCTTGCAATGCGGAGAAATTACTGTTTGTGCATTTACAAAATTCATTGATTTTTGCCATTGAAAAACATCATGTTATTCATATACCAGAAATGATTGAAGCTACTGACTGAAGGAAAGGATCTGGCATCTCACTCTCTTTGAATCTTCTTTATCATGCTAAGAGGAGCAGGAAAAAGCAAAAAATTTCAGAATTGCACCTTGCAATGCGGAGAAATTACTGTTTGTGCATTTACAATATTCATTGATTTTTGCCATTGAAAAACGTCCAGAAATGATTGAAGCTACTGACTGAATGTAAAGAGCTGGCATCTCACTCTCTTTGAATCTTCTTTATCATGCTAAGAGGAGCAGGAAAAAGCAAAAAATTTCAGAATTGCACATTGCAATGCGGAGAAATTACTGTTTGTGCATTTACAATATTCATTGATTTTTGCCATTGAAAAACGTCCAGAAATGATTGAAGCTACTGACTGAATGAAAGGAGCTGGCATCTCACTCTCTTTGAATCTTCTTTATCATGCTAAGAGGAGCAGGAAAAAGCAAAAAATTTCAGAATTGCACCTTGCAATGCGGAGAAATTACTGTTTGTGCATTTACAATATTCATTGATTTTTGCCATTGAAAAATGTCCAGAAATGATTGAAGCTACTGACTGAATGAAAGGAGCTGGCATCTCACTCTCTTTGAATCTTCTTTATCATGCTAAGAGGAGCAGGAAAAAGCAAAAAATTTCAGAATTGCGCCTTGCAATGCGGAGAAATTACTGTTTGTGCATTTACAAAATTCATTGATTTTTGCCATTGAAAAACATCATGTTATTCATATACCAGAAATGATTGAAGCTACTGACTGAAGGAAAGGATCTGGCATCTCACTCTCTTTGAATCTTCTTTATCATGCTAAGAGGAGCAGGAAAAAGCAAAAAGTTTCAGAATTGCACCTTGCAATGCGGAGAAATTACTGTTTGTGCATTTACAATATTCATTGGTTTTTGCCATTGAAAAACGTCCAGAAATGATTGAAGCTACTGACTGAATGAAAGGAGCTGGCATCTCACTCTCTTTGAATCTTCTTTATCATGCTAAGAGGAGCAGGAAAAAGCAAAAAATTTCAGAATTGCACCTTGCAATGCGGAGAAATTACTGTTTGTGCATTTACAATATTCATTGATTTTTGCGATTGAAAAACATCATGTTATTCATATACCAGAAATGATTGAAGCTACTGACTGAATGAAAGGAGCTGGCATCTCACTCTCTTTGAATCTTCTTTATCATGCTAAGAGGAGCAGGAAAAAGTAAAAAATTTCAGAATTGCACCTTGCAATGCGGAGAAATTACTGATTGTGCATTTACAATATTCAATGATTTTTGCCATTGAAAAACGTCCAGAAATGATTAAAGCTACTGACTGAATGAAAGGAGCTGGCATCTCACTCTCTTTGAATCTTCTTTATCATGCTAAGAGGAGCAGGAAAAAGCAAAAAATTTCAGAATTGCACCTTGCAATGCGGAGAAATTACTGTTTGTGCATTTACAATATTCATTGATTTTTGCCATTGAAAAACGTCCAGAAATGATTGAAGCTACTGACTGAATGAAAGGAGCTGGCATCTCACTCTCTTTGAATCTTCTTTATCATGCTAAGAGGAGCAGGAAAAAGTAAAAAATTTCAGAATTGCGCCTTGCAATGCGGAGAAATTACTGTTTGTGCATTTACAAAATTCATTGATTTTTGCCATTGAAAAACATCATGTTATTCATATACCAGAAATGATTGAAGCTACTGACTGAAGGAAAGGATCTGGCATCTCACTCTCTTTGAATCTTCTTTATCATGCTTAGAGGAGCAGGAAAAAGCAAAGAATTTCAGAATTGCACCTTGCAATGCGGAGAAATTACTGTTTGTGCATTTACAATATTCATTGATTTTTGCCATTGAAAAACGTCCAGAAATGATTGAAGCTACTGACTGAATGAAAGGAGCTGGCATCTCACTCTCTTTGAATCTTCTTTATCATGCTAAGAGGAGCAGGAAAAAGCAAAAAATTTCAGAATTGCACCTTGCAATGCGGAGAAATTACTGTTTGTGCATTTACAATATTCATTGATTTTTGCGATTGAAAAACATCATGTTATTCATATACCAGAAATGATTGAAGCTACTGACTGAATGAAAGGAGCTGGCATCTCACTCTCTTTGAATCTTCTTTATCATGCTAAGAGGAGCAGGAAAAAGTAAAAAATTTCAGAATTGCACCTTGCAATGCGGAGAAATTACTGTTTGTGCATTTACAATATTCATTGATTTTTGCCATTGAAAAACGTCCAGAAATGATTGAAGCTACTGACTGAATGAAAGGAGCTGGCATCTCACTCTCTTTGAATCTTCTTTATCATGCTAAGAGGAGCAGGAAAAAGCAAAAAATTTCAGAATTGCACCTTGCAATGCGGAGAAATTACTGTTTGTGCATTTACAATATTCATTGATTTTTGCTATTGAAAAACATCATGTTATTCATATACCAGAAATGATTGAAGCTACTGACTGAATGAAAGGAGCTGGCATCTCACTCTCTTTGAATCTTCTTTATCATGCTAAGAGGAGCAGGAAAAAGCAAAAAATTTCAGAATTGCACCTTGCAATGCGGAGAAATTACAGTTTGTGCATTTACAATATTCATTGATTTTTGCCATTGAAAAACGTCCAGAAATGATTGAAGCTACTGACTGAATGAAAGGAGCTGGCATCTCACTCTCTTTGAATCTTCTTTATCATGCTAAGAGGAGCAGGAAAAAGCAAAAAATTTCAGAATTGCACCTTGCAATGCGGAGAAATTACTGTTTGTGCATTTACAATATTCATTGATTTTTGCCATTGAAAAACGTCCAGAAATGATTGAAGGTACTGACTGAATGAAAGGAGCTGGCATCTCACTCTCTTTGAATCTTCTTTATCATGCTAAGAGGAGCAGGAAAAAGCAAAAAATTTCAGAATTGCACCTTGCAATGCGGAGAAATTACTGTTTGTGCATTTACAATATTCATTGATTTTTGCGATTGAAAAACATCATGTTATTCATATACCAGAAATGATTGAAGCTACTGACTGAATGAAAGGAGCTGGCATCTCACTCTCTTTGAATCTTCTTTATCATGCTTAGAGGAGCAGGAAAAAGCAAAGAATTTCAGAATTGCACCTTGCAATGCGGAGAAATTACTGTTTGTGCATTTACAATATTCATTGATTTTTGCCATTGAAAAACGTCCAGAAATGATTGAAGCTACTGACTGAATGAAAGGAGCTGGCATCTCACTCTCTTTGAATCTTCTTTATCATGCTAAGAGGAGCAGGAAAAAGCAAAAAAATTCAGAATTGCACCTTGCAATGCGGAGAAATTACTGTTTGTGCATTTACAATATTCATTGATTTTTGCGATTGAAAAACATCATGTTATTCATATACCAGAAATGATTGAAGCTACTGACTGAATGAAAGGAGCTGGCATCTCACTCTCTTTGAATCTTCTTTATCATGCTAAGAGGAGCAGGAAAAAGTAAAAAATTTCAGAATTGCACCTTGCAATGCGGAGAAATTACTGTTTGTGCATTTACAATATTCATTGATTTTTGCCATTGAAAAACGTCCAGAAATGATTGAAGCTACTGACTGAATGAAAGGAGCTGGCATCTCACTCTCTTTGAATCTTCTTTATCATGCTAAGAGGAGCAGGAAAAAGCAAAAAATTTCAGAATTGCACCTTGCAATGCGGAGAAATTACTGTTTGTGCATTTACAATATTCATTGATTTTTGCTATTGAAAAACATCATGTTATTCATATACCAGAAATGATTGAAGCTACTGACTGAATGAAAGGAGCTGGCATCTCACTCTCTTTGAATCTTCTTTATCATGCTAAGAGGAGCAGGAAAAAGCAAAAAATTTCAGAATTGCACCTTGCAATGCGGAGAAATTACAGTTTGTGCATTTACAATATTCATTGATTTTTGCCATTGAAAAACGTCCAGAAATGATTGAAGCTACTGACTGAATGAAAGGAGCTGGCATCTCACTCTCTTTGAATCTTTATCATGCTAAGAGGAGCAGGAAAAAGCAAAAAATTTCAGAATTGCACCTTGCAATGCGGAGAAATTACTGTTTGTGCATTTACAATATTCATTGATTTTTGCCATTGAAAAACGTCCAGAAATGATTGAAGGTACTGACTGAATGAAAGGAGCTGGCATCTCACTCTCTTTGAATCTTCTTTATCATGCTAAGAGGAGCAGGAAAAAGCAAAAAATTTCAGAATTGCACCTTGCAGTGCGGAGAAATTACTGTTTGTGCATTTACAATATTCATTGATTTTTGCGATTGAAAAACATCATGTTATTCATATACCAGAAATGATTGAAGCTACTGACTGAATGAAAGGAGCTGGCATCTCACTCTCTTTGAATCTTCTTTATCATGCTAAGAGGAGCAGGAAAAAGTAAAAAATTTCAGAATTGCACCTTGCAATGCGGAGAAATTACTGTTTGTGCATTTACAATATTCAATGATTTTTGCCATTGAAAAACGTCCAGAAATGATTGAAGCTACTGACTGAATGAAAGGAGCTGGCATCTCACTCTCTTTGAATCTTGTTTATCATGCTAAGAGGAGCAGGAAAAAGCAAAAAATTTCAGAATTGCACCTTGCAATGCGGAGAAATTACTGTTTGTGCATTTACAATATTCATTGATTTTTGCCATTGAAAAACGTCCAGAAATGATTGAAGCTACTGACTGAATGAAAGGAGCTGGCATCTCACTCTCTTTGAATCTTCTTTATCATGCTAAGAGGAGCAGGAAAAAGCAAAAAATTTCAGAATTGCACCTTGCAATGCGGAGAAATTACTGTTTGTGCATTTACAATATTCATTGATTTTTGCCATTGAAAAACATCATGTTATTCATATACCAGAAATGATTGAAGCTACTGACTGAATGAAAGGAGCTGGCATCTCACTCTCTTTGAATCTTCTTTATCATGCTAAGAGGAGCAGGAAAAAGTAAAAAATTTCAGAATTGCACCTTGCAATGCGGAGAAATTACTGTTTGTGCATTTATAATATTCAATGATTTTTGCCATTGAAAAACGTCCAGAAATGATTGAAGCTACTGACTGAACGAAAGGAGCTGGCATCTCACTCTCTTTGAATCTTCTTTATCATGCTAAGAGGAGCAGGAAAAAGCAAAAAATTTCAGAATTGCACCTTGCAATGCGGAGAAATTACTGTTTGTGCATTTACAATATTCATTGATTTTTGCCATTGAAAAACATCATGTTATTCATGTACCAGAAATGTTTGAAGCTACTGACTGAATGAAAGGAGCTGGCATCTCACTCTCTTTGAATCTTCTTTATCATGCTAAGAGGAGCAGGAAAAAGCAAAAAATTTCAGAATTGCACATTGCAATGCGGAGAAATTACTGTTTGTGCATTTACAATATTCATTGATTTTTGCCATTGAAAAACGTCCAGAAATGATTGAAGCTACTGACTGAATGAAAGGAGCTGGCATCTCACTCTCTTTGAATCTTCTTTATCATGCTAAGAGGAGCAGGAAAAAGCAAAAAATTTCAGAATTGCACCTTGCAATGCGGAGAAATTACAGTTTGTGCATTTACAATATTCATTGATTTTTGCCATTGAAAAACGTCCAGAAATGATTGAAGCTACTGACTGAATGAAAGGAGCTGGCATCTCACTCTCTTTGAATCTTCTTTATCATGCTAAGAGGAGCAGGAAAAAGCAAAAAATTTCAGAATTGCACCTTGCAATGCGGAGAAATTACTGTTTGTGCATTTACAATATTCATTGATTTTTGCCATTGAAAAACGTCCAGAAATGATTGAAGGTACTGACTGAATGAAAGGAGCTGGCATCTCACTCTCTTTGAATCTTCTTTATCATGCTAAGAGGAGCAGGAAAAAGCAAAAAATTTCAGAATTGCACCTTGCAGTGCGGACAAATTACTGTTTGTGCATTTACAATATTCATTGATTTTTGCGATTGAAAAACATCATGTTATTCATATACCAGAAATGATTGAAGCTACTGACTGAATGAAAGGAGCTGGCATCTCACTCTCTTTGAATCTTCTTTATCATGCTAAGAGGAGCAGGAAAAAGTAAAAAATTTCAGAATTGCACCTTGCAATGCGGAGAAATTACTGTTTGTGCATTTACAATATTCAATGATTTTTGCCATTGAAAAACGTCCAGAAATGATTGAAGCTACTGACTGAATGAAAGGAGCTGGCATCTCACTCTCTTTGAATCTTGTTTATCATGCTAAGAGGAGCAGGAAAAAGCAAAAAATTTCAGAATTGCACCTTGCAATGCGGAGAAATTACTGTTTGTGCATTTACAATATTCATTGATTTTTGCCATTGAAAAACGTCCAGAAATGATTGAAGCTACTGACTGAATGAAAGGAGCTGGCATCTCACTCTCTTTGAATCTTCTTTATCATGCTAAGAGGAGCAGGAAAAAGCAAAAAATTTCAGAATTGCACCTTGCAATGCGGAGAAATTACTGTTTGTGCATTTACAATATTCATTGATTTTTGCCATTGAAAAACATCATGTTATTCATATACCAGAAATGATTGAAGCTACTGACTGAATGAAAGGAGCTGGCATCTCACTCTCTTTGAATCTTCTTTATCATGCTAAGAGGAGCAGGAAAAAGTAAAAAATTTCAGAATTGCACCTTGCAATGCGGAGAAATTACTGTTTGTGCATTTATAATATTCAATGATTTTTGCCATTGAAAAACGTCCAGAAATGATTGAAGCTACTGACTGAACGAAAGGAACTGGCATCTCACTCTCTTTGAATCTTCTTTATCATGCTAAGAGGAGCAGGAAAAAGCAAAAAATTTCAGAATTGCACCTTGCAATGCGGAGAAATTACTGTTTGTGCATTTACAATATTCATTGATTTTTGCCATTGAAAAACATCATGTTATTCATGTACCAGAAATGTTTGAAGCTACTGACTGAATGAAAGGAGCTGGCATCTCACTCTCTTTGAATCTTCTTTATCATGCTAAGAGGAGCAGGAAAAAGCAAAAAATTTCAGAATTGCACCTTGCAATGCGGAGAAATTACTGTTTGTGCATTTACAATATTCATTGATTTTTGCCATTGAAAAACGTCCAGAAATGATTGAAGCTACTGACTGAATGAAAGGAGCTGGCAACTCACTCTCTTTGAATCTTCTTTATCATGCTAAGAGGAGCAGGAAAAAGCAAAAAATTTCAGAATTGCACCTTGCAATGCGGAGAAATTACTGTTTGTGCATTTACAATATTCATTGATTTTTGCCATTGAAAAATGTCCAGAAATGATTGAAGCTACTGACTGAATGAAAGGAGCTGGCATCTCACTCTCTTTGAATCTTCTTTATCATGCTAAGAGGAGCAGGAAAAAGCAAAAAATTTCAGAATTGCGCCTTGCAATGCGGAGAAATTACTGTTTGTGCATTTACAAAATTCATTGATTTTTGCCATTGAAAAACATCATGTTATTCATATACCAGAAATGATTGAAGCTACTGACTGAAGGAAAGGATCTGGCATCTCACTCTCTTTGAATCTTCTTTATCATGCTAAGAGGAGCAGGAAAAAGCAAAAAATTTCAGAATTGCACCTTGCAATGCGGAGAAATTACTGTTTGTGCATTTACAATATTCATTGATTTTTGCCATTGAAAAACGTCCAGAAATGATTGAAGCTACTGACTGAATGAAAGGAGCTGGCATCTCACTCTCTTTGAATCTTCTTTATCATGCTAAGAGGAGCAGGAAAAAGCAAAAAATTTCAGAATTGCACATTGCAATGCGGAGAAATTACTGTTTGTGCATTTACAATATTCATTGATTTTTGCCATTGAAAAACGTCCAGAAATGATTGAAGCTACTGACTGAATGAAAGGAGCTGGCATCTCACTCTCTTTGAATCTTCTTTATCATGCTAAGAGGAGCAGGAAAAAGCAAAAAATTTCAGAATTGCACCTTGCAATGCGGAGAAATTACTGTTTGTGCATTTACAATATTCATTGATTTTTGCCATTGAAAAATGTCCAGAAATGATTGAAGCTACTGACTGAATGAAAGGAGCTGGCATCTCACTCTCTTTGAATCTTCTTTATCATGCTAAGAGGAGCAGGAAAAAGCAAAAAATTTCAGAATTGCGCCTTGCAATGCGGAGAAATTACTGTTTGTGCATTTACAAAATTCATTGATTTTTGCCATTGAAAAACATCATGTTATTCATATACCAGAAATGATTGAAGCTACTGACTGAAGGAAAGGATCTGGCATCTCACTCTCTTTGAATCTTCTTTATCATGCTAAGAGGAGCAGGAAAAAGCAAAAAGTTTCAGAATTGCACCTTGCAATGCGGAGAAATTACTGTTTGTGCATTTACAATATTCATTGGTTTTTGCCATTGAAAAACGTCCAGAAATGATTGAAGCTACTGACTGAATGAAAGGAGCTGGCATCTCACTCTCTTTGAATCTTCTTTATCATGCTAAGAGGAGCAGGAAAAAGCAAAAAATTTCAGAATTGCACCTTGCAATGCGGAGAAATTACTGTTTGTGCATTTACAATATTCATTGATTTTTGCGATTGAAAAACATCATGTTATTCATATACCAGAAATGATTGAAGCTACTGACTGAATGAAAGGAGCTGGCATCTCACTCTCTTTGAATCTTCTTTATCATGCTAAGAGGAGCAGGAAAAAGTAAAAAATTTCAGAATTGCACCTTGCAATGCGGAGAAATTACTGATTGTGCATTTACAATATTCAATGATTTTTGCCATTGAAAAACGTCCAGAAATGATTAAAGCTACTGACTGAATGAAAGGAGCTGGCATCTCACTCTCTTTGAATCTTCTTTATCATGCTAAGAGGAGCAGGAAAAAGCAAAAAATTTCAGAATTGCACCTTGCAATGCGGAGAAATTACTGTTTGTGCATTTACAATATTCAATGATTTTTGCCATTGAAAAACGTCCAGAAATGATTGAAGCTACTGACTGAATGAAAGGAGCTGGCATCTCACTCTCTTTGAATCTTCTTTATCATGCTAAGAGGAGCAGGAAAAAGCAAAAAATTTCAGAATTGCACCTTGCAATGCGGAGAAATTACTGTTTGTGCATTTCCAATATTCATTGATTTTTGCCATTGAAAAACATCATGTTATTCATATACCAGAAATGATTGAAGCTACTGACTGAATGAAAGGAGCTGGCATCTCACTCTCTTTGAATCTTCTTTATCATGCTAAGAGGAGCAGGAAAAAGTAAAAAATTTCAGAATTGCGCCTTGCAATGCGGAGAAATTACTGTTTGTGCATTTACAAAATTCATTGATTTTTGCCATTGAAAAACATCATGTTATTCATATACCAGAAATGATTGAAGCTACTGACTGAAGGAAAGGATCTGGCATCTCACTCTCTTTGAATCTTCTTTATCATGCTTAGAGGAGCAGGAAAAAGCAAAGAATTTCAGAATTGCACCTTGCAATGCGGAGAAATTACTGTTTGTGCATTTACAATATTCATTGATTTTTGCCATTGAAAAACGTCCAGAAATGATTGAAGCTACTGACTGAATGAAAGGAGCTGGCATCTCACTCTCTTTGAATCTTCTTTATCATGCTAAGAGGAGCAGGAAAAAGCAAAAAATTTCAGAATTGCACCTTGCAATGCGGAGAAATTACTGTTTGTGCATTTACAATATTCATTGATTTTTGCGATTGAAAAACATCATGTTATTCATATACCAGAAATGATTGAAGCTACTGACTGAATGAAAGGAGCTGGCATCTCACTCTCTTTGAATCTTCTTTATCATGCTAAGAGGAGCAGGAAAAAGTAAAAAATTTCAGAATTGCACCTTGCAATGCGGAGAAATTACTGTTTGTGCATTTACAATATTCATTGATTTTTGCCATTGAAAAACGTCCAGAAATGATTGAAGCTACTGACTGAATGAAAGGAGCTGGCATCTCACTCTCTTTGAATCTTCTTTATCATGCTAAGAGGAGCAGGAAAAAGCAAAAAATTTCAGAATTGCACCTTGCAATGCGGAGAAATTACTGTTTGTGCATTTACAATATTCATTGATTTTTGCTATTGAAAAACATCATGTTATTCATATACCAGAAATGATTGAAGCTACTGACTGAATGAAAGGAGCTGGCATCTCACTCTCTTTGAATCTTCTTTATCATGCTAAGAGGAGCAGGAAAAAGCAAAAAATTTCAGAATTGCACCTTGCAATGCGGAGAAATTACAGTTTGTGCATTTACAATATTCATTGATTTTTGCCATTGAAAAACGTCCAGAAATGATTGAAGCTACTGACTGAATGAAAGGAGCTGGCATCTCACTCTCTTTGAATCTTCTTTATCATGCTAAGAGGAGCAGGAAAAAGCAAAAAATTTCAGAATTGCACCTTGCAATGCGGAGAAATTACTGTTTGTGCATTTACAATATTCATTGATTTTTGCCATTGAAAAACGTCCAGAAATGATTGAAGGTACTGACTGAATGAAAGGAGCTGGCATCTCACTCTCTTTGAATCTTCTTTATCATGCTAAGAGGAGCAGGAAAAAGCAAAAAATTTCAGAATTGCACCTTGCAATGCGGAGAAATTACTGTTTGTGCATTTACAATATTCATTGATTTTTGCCATTGAAAAACGTCCAGAAATGATTGAAGCTACTGACTGAATGAAAGGAGCTGGCATCTCACTCTCTTTGAATCTTCTTTATCATGCTAAGAGGAGCAGGAAAAAGCAAAAAATTTCAGAATTGCACCTTGCAATTCGGAGAAATTACTGTTTGTGCATTTACAATATTCATTGATTTTTGCCATTGAAAAATGTCCAGAAATGATTGAAGCTACTGACTGAATGAAAGGAGCTGGCATCTCACTCTCTTTGAATCTTCTTTATCATGCTAAGAGGAGCAGGAAAAAGCAAAAAATTTCAGAATTGCGCCTTGCAATGCGGAGAAATTACTGTTTGTGCATTTACAAAATTCATTGATTTTTGCCATTGAAAAACATCATGTTATTCATATACCAGAAATGATTGAAGCTACTGACTGAAGGAAAGGATCTGGCATCTCACTCTCTTTGAATCTTCTTTATCATGCTTAGAGGAGCAGGAAAAAGCAAAAAATTTCAGAATTGCACCTTGCAATGCGGAGAAATTACTGTTTGTGCATTTACAATATTCATTGATTTTTGCCATTGAAAAACGTCCAGAAATGATTGAAGCTACTGACTGAATGAAAGGAGCTGGCATCTCACTCTCTTTGAATCTTCTTTATCATGCTAAGAGGAGCAGGAAAAAGCAAAAAATTTCAGAATTGCACCTTGCAATGCGGAGAAATTACTGTTTGTGCATTTACAATATTCATTGATTTTTGCCATTGAAAAACATCATGTTATTCATATACCAGAAATGATTGAAGCTACTGACTGAATGAAAGGAGCTGGCATCTCACTCTCTTTGAATCTTCTTTATCATGCTAAGAGGAGCAGGAAAAAGTAAAAAATTTCAGAATTGCACCTTGCAATGCGGAGAAATTACTGTTTGTGCATTTACAAAATTCAATGATTTTTGCCATTGAAAAACGTCCAGAAATGATTGAAGCTACTGACTGAATGAAAGGAGCTGGCATCTCACTCTCTTTGAATCTTGTTTATCATGCTAAGAGGAGCAGGAAAAAGCAAAAAATTTCAGAATTGCACCTTGCAATGCGGAGAAATTACTGTTTGTGCATTTACAATATTCATTGATTTTTGCCATTGAAAAACGTCCAGAAATGATTGAAGCTACTGACTGAATGAAAGGAGCTGGCATCTCACTCTCTTTGAATCTTCTTTATCATGCTAAGAGGAGCAGGAAAAAGCAAAAAATTTCAGAATTGCACCTTGCAATGCGGAGAAATTACTGTTTGTGCATTTACAATATTCATTGATTTTTGCCATTGAAAAACATCATGTTATTCATATACCAGAAATGATTGAAGCTACTGACTGAATGAAAGGAGCTGGCATCTCACTCTCTTTGAATCTTCTTTATCATGCTAAGAGGAGCAGGAAAAAGTAAAAAATTTCAGAATTGCACCTTGCAATGCGGAGAAATTACTGTTTGTGCATTTATAATATTCAATGATTTTTGCCATTGAAAAACGTCCAGAAATGATTGAAGCTACTGACTGAACGAAAGGAGCTGGCATCTCACTCTCTTTGAATCTTCTTTATCATGCTAAGAGGAGCAGGAAAAAGCAAAAAATTTCAGAATTGCACCTTGCAATGCGGAGAAATTACTGTTTGTGCATTTACAATATTCATTGATTTTTGCCATTGAAAAACATCATGTTATTCATGTACCAGAAATGTTTGAAGCTACTGACTGAATGAAAGGAGCTGGCATCTCACTCTCTTTGAATCTTCTTTATCATGCTAAGAGGAGCAGGAAAAAGCAAAAAATTTCAGAATTGCACATTGCAATGCGGAGAAATTACTGTTTGTGCATTTACAATATTCATTGATTTTTGCCATTGAAAAACGTCCAGAAATGATTGAAGCTACTGACTGAATGAAAGGAGCTGGCATCTCACTCTCTTTGAATCTTCTTTATCATGCTAAGAGGAGCAGGAAAAAGCAAAAAATTTCAGAATTGCACCTTGCAATGCGGAGAAATTACTGTTTGTGCATTTACAATATTCATTGATTTTTGCCATTGAAAAACGTCCAGAAATGATTGAAGCTACTGACTGAATGAAAGGAGCTGGCATCTCACTCTCTTTGAATCTTCTTTATCATGCTAAGAGGAGCAGGAAAAAGCAAAAAATTTCAGAATTGCGCCTTGCAATGCGGAGAAATTACTGTTTGTGCATTTACAAAATTCATTGATTTTTGCCATTGAAAAACATCATGTTATTCATATACCAGAAATGATTGAAGCTACTGACTGAAGGAAAGGATCTGGCATCTCACTCTCTTTGAATCTTCTTTATCATGCTAAGAGGAGCAGGAAAAAGCAAAAAATTTCAGAATTGCACCTTGCAATGCGGAGAAATTACTGTTTGTGCATTTACAATATTCATTGATTTTTGCCATTGAAAAACGTCCAGAAATGATTGAAGCTACTGACTGAATGAAAGGAGCTGGCATCTCACTCTCTTTGAATCTTCTTTATCATGCTAAGAGGAGCAGGAAAAAGCAAAAAATTTCAGAATTGCACCTTGCAATGCGGAGAAATTACTGTTTGTGCATTTACAATATTCATTGATTTTTGCCATTGAAAAACGTCCAGAAATGATTGAAGCTACTGACTGAATGAAAGGAGCTGGCATCTCACTCTCTTTGAATCTTCTTTATCATGCTAAGAGGAGCAGGAAAAAGCAAAAAATTTCAGAATTGCACCTTGCAATGCGGAGAAATTACTGTTTGTGCATTTACAATATTCATTGATTTTTGCCATTGAAAAATGTCCAGAAATGATTGAAGCTACTGACTGAATGAAAGGAGCTGGCATCTCACTCTCTTTGAATCTTCTTTATCATGCTAAGAGGAGCAGGAAAAAGCAAAAAATTTCAGAATTGCGCCTTGCAATGCGGAGAAATTACTGTTTGTGCATTTACAAAATTCATTGATTTTTGCCATTGAAAAACATCATGTTATTCATATACCAGAAATGATTGAAGCTACTGACTGAAGGAAAGGATCTGGCATCTCACTCTCTTTGAATCTTCTTTATCATGCTAAGAGGAGCAGGAAAAAGCAAAAAATTTCAGAATTGCACCTTGCAATGCGGAGAAATTACTGTTTGTGCATTTACAATATTCATTGATTTTTGCCATTGAAAAACGTCCAGAAATGATTGAAGCTACTGACTGAATGAAAGGAGCTGGCATCTCACTCTCTTTGAATCTTCTTTATCATGCTAAGAGGAGCAGGAAAAAGCAAAAAATTTCAGAATTGCACCTTGCAATGCGGAGAAATTACTGTTTGTGCATTTACAATATTCATTGATTTTTGCCATTGAAAAACGTCCAGAAATGATTGAAGCTACTGACTGAATGAAAGGAGCTGGCATCTCACTCTCTTTGAATCTTCTTTATCATGCTAAGAGGAGCAGGAAAAAGCAAAAAATTTCAGAATTGCACCTTGCAATGCGGAGAAATTACTGTTTGTGCATTTACAATATTCATTGATTTTTGCCATTGAAAAACATGTTATTCATATACCAGAAATGTTTGAAGCTCCTGACTGAATGAAAGGAGCTGGCACCTCACTCTCTTTGAATCTTCTTTATCATGCTAAGAGGAGCAGGAAAAAGCAAAAAATTTCAGAATTGCACCTTGCAATGCGGAGAAATTACTGTTTGTGCATTTACAATATTCATTGATTTTTGCCATTGAAAAATGTCCAGAAATGATTGAAGCTACTGACTGAATGAAAGGAGCTGTCATCTCACTCTCTTTGAATCTTCTTTATCATGCTAAGAGGAGCAGGAAAAAGCAAAAAATTTCAGAATTGCACCTTGCAATGCGGAGAAATTACTGTTTGTGCATTTACAATATTCATTGATTTTTGCCATTGAAAAATGTCCAGAAATGATTGAAGCTACTGACTGAATGAAAGGAGCTGGCATCTCACTCTCTTTGAATCTTCTTTATCATGCTAAGAGGAGCAGGAAAAAGCAAAAAATTTCAGAATTGCGCCTTGCAATGCGGAGAAATTACTGTTTGTGCATTTACAAAATTCATTGATTTTTGCCATTGAAAAACATCATGTTATTCATATGCCAGAAATGATTGAAGCTACTGACTGAAGGAAAGGAGCTGGCATCTCACTCTCTTTGAATCTTCTTTATCATGCTAAGAGGAGCAGGAAAAAGCAAAAAATTTCAGAATTGCACCTTGCAATGCGGAGAAATTACTGTTTGTGCATTTACAATATTCATTGATTTTTGCCATTGAAAAACATCCAGAAATGATTGAAGCTACTGACTGAATGAAAGGAGCTGGCATCTCACTCTCTTTGAATCTTCTTTATCATGCTAAGAGGAGCAGGAAAAAGCAAAAAATTTCAGAATTGCACCTTGCAATGCGGAGAAATTACTGTTTGTGCATTTACAATATTCATTGATTTTTGCCTTTGAAAAACGTCCAGAAATGATTGAAGCTACTGACTGAATGAAAGGAGCTGGCATCTCACTCTCTTTGAATCTTCTTTATCATGCTAAGAGGAGCAGGAAAAAGCAAAAAATTTCAGAATTGCACCTTGCAATGCGGAGAAATTACTGTTTGTGCATTTACAATATTCATTGATTTTTGCCATTGAAAAACATGTTATTCATATACCAGAAATGTTTGAAGCTCCTGACTGAATGAAAGGAGCTGGCACCTCACTCTCTTTGAATCTTCTTTATCATGCTGAGAGGAGCAGGAAAAAGCAAAAAATTTCAGAATTGCACCTTGCAATGCGGAGAAATTACTGTTTGTGCATTTACAATATTCATTGATTTTTGCCATTGAAAAACGTCCAGAAATGATTGAAGCTACTGACTGAATGAAAGGAGCTGTCATCTCACTCTCTTTGAATCTTCTTTATCATGCTAAGAGGAGCAGGAAAAAGCAAAAAATTTCAGAATTGCACCTTGCAATGCGGAGAAATTACTGTTTGTGCATTTACAATATTCATTGATTTTTGCCATTGAAAAATGTTCAGAAATGATTGAAGCTACTGACTGAATGAAAGGAGCTGGCATCTCACTCTCTTTGAATCTTCTTTATCATGCTAAGAGGAGCAGGAAAAAGCAAAAAATTTCAGAATTGCGCCTTGCAATGCGGAGAAATTACTGTTTGTGCATTTACAAAATTCATTGATTTTTGCCATTGAAGAACATCATGTTATTCATATGCCAGAAATGATTGAAGCTACTGACTGAAGGAAAGGAGCTGGCATCTCACTCTCTTTGAATCTTCTTTATCATGCTAAGAGGAGCAGGAAAAAGCAAAAAATTTCAGAATTGCACCTTGCAATGCGGAGAAATTACTGTTTGTGCATTTACAATATTCATTGATTTTTGCCATTGAAAAACGTCCAGAAATGATTGAAGCTACTGACTGAATGAAAGGAGCTGGCATCTCACTCTCTTTGAATCTTCTTTATCATGCTAAGAGGAGCAGGAAAAAGCAAAAAATTTCAGAATTGCACCTTGCAATGCGGAGAAATTACTGTTTGTGCATTTACAATATTCATTGATTTTTGCGATTGAAAAACATCATGTTATTCATATACCAGAAATGATTGAAGCTACTGACTGAATGAAAGGAGCTGGCATCTCACTCTCTTTGAATCTTCTTTATCATGCTAAGAGGAGCAGGAAAAAGTAAAAAATTTCAGAATTGCACCTTGCAATGCGGAGAAATTACTGTTTGTGCATTTACAATATTCAATGATTTTTGCCATTGAAAAACGTCCAGAAATGATTGAAGCTACTGACTGAACTAAAGGAGCTGGCATCTCACTCTCTTTGAATCTTCTTTATCATGCTAAGAGGAGCAGGAAAAAGCAAAAAATTTCAGAATTGCACCTTGCAATGCGGAGAAATTACTGTTTGTGCATTTACAATATTCATTGATTTTTGCCATTGAAAAACATCATGTTATTCATATACCAGAAATGTTTGAAGCTACTGACTGAATGAAAGGAGCTGGTATCTCACTCTCTTTGAATCTTCTTCATAATGCTAAGAGGAGCAGGAAAAAGCAAAAAATTTCAGAATTGCACCTTGCAATGCGGAGAAATTACTGTTTGTGCATTTACAATATTCATTGATTTTTGCCATTGAAAAACGTCCAGAAATGATTGAAGCTACTGACAATGAAAGGAGCTGGCATCTCACTCTCTTTGAATCTTCTTTATCATGCTAAGAGGAGCAGGAAAAAGCAAAAAATTTCAGAATTGCACCTTGCAATGCTGAGAAATTACTGTTTGTGCATTTACAAAATTCATTGATTTTTGCCATTGAAAAACATCATGTTATTCATATACCAGAAATGATTGAAGCTACTGACTGAATGAAAGGAGCTGGCATCTCACTCTCTTTGAATCTTCTTTATCATGCTAAGAGGAGCAGGAAAAAGCAAAAAATTTCAGAATTGCACCTTGCAATGCGGAGAAATTACTGTTTGTGCATTTACAATATTCATTGATTTTTGCCATTGAAAAACGTCCAGAAATGATTGAAGCTACTGACTGAATGAAAGGAGCTGGCATCTCACTCTCTTTGAATCTTCTTTATCATGCTAAGAGGAGCAGGAAAAAGCAAAAAATTTCAGAATTGCACCTTGCAATGCGGAGAAATTACTGTTTGTGCATTTACAATATTCATTGATTTTTGCCATTGAAAAACGTCCAGAAATGATTGAAGCTACTGACTGAATGAAAGGAGCTGGCATCTCACTCTCTTTGAATCTTCTTTATCATGCTAAGAGGAGCAGGAAAAAGCAAAATATTTCAGAATTGCACCTTGCAATGCGGAGAAATTACAGTTTGTGCATTTACAATATTCATTGATTTTTGCCATTGAAAAACGTCCAGAAATGATTGAAGCTACTGACTGAATGAAAGGAGCTGGCATCTCACTCTCTTTGAATCTTCTTTATCATGCTAAGAGGAGCAGGAAAATGCAAAAAATTTCAGAATTGCACCTTGCAATGCGGAGAAATTACTGTTTGTGCATTTACAATATTCATTGATTTTTGCCATTGAAAAATGTCCAGAAATGATTGAAGCTACTGACTGAATGAAAGGAGCTGGCATCTCACTCTCTTTGAATCTTCTTTATCATGCTAAGAGGAGCAGGAAAAAGCAAAAAATTTCAGAATTGCACCTTGCAATGCGGAGAAATTACTGTTTGTGCATTTACAATATTCATTGATTTTTGCCATTGAAAAACGTCCAGAAATGATTGAAGCTACTGACTGAATGAAAAGAGCTGGCATCTCACTCTCTTTGAATCTTCTTTATTATGCTAAGAGGAGCAGGAAAAAGCAAAAAATTTCAGAATTGCACCTTGCAATGCGGAGAAATTACTGTTTGTGCATTTACAATATTCATTGATTTTTGCAATTGAAAAACGTCCAGAAATGATTGAAGCTACTGACTGAATGAAAGGAGATGGCATCTCACTCTCTTTGAATCTTCTTTATCATGCTAAGAGGAGCAGGAAAAAGTAAAAAATTTCAGAATTGCACCTTGCAATGCGGAGAAATTACTGTTTGTGCATTTACAATATTCAATGATTTTTGCCATTGAAAAACATCCAGAAATGATTGAAGCTACTGACTGAACGAAAGGAGCTGGCATCTCACTCTCTTTGAATCTTCTTTATCATGCTAAGAGGAGCAGGAAAAAGCAAAAAATTTCAGAATTGCACCTTGCAATGCGGAGAAATTACTGTTTGTGCATTTACAATATTCATTGATTTTTGCCATTGAAAAACATGTTATTCATATACCAGAAATGTTTGAAGCTACTGACTGAATGAAAGGAGCTGGTATCTCACTCTCTTTGAATCTTCTTCATAATGCTAAGAGGAGCAGGAAAAAGCAAAAAATTTCAGAATTGCACCTTGCAATGCGGAGAAATTACTGTTTGTGCATTTACAATATTCATTGATTTTTGCCATTGAAAAACGTCCAGAAATGATTGAAGCTACTGACAATGAAAGGAGCTGGCATCTCACTCTCTTTGAATCTTCTTTATCATGCTAAGAGGAGCAGGAAAAAGCAAAAAATTATAGAATTGCACCTTGCAATGCTGAGAAATTACTGTTTGTGCATTTACAAAATTCTTTGATTTTTGCCATTGAAAAACATCATGTTATTCATATACCAGAAATGATTGAAGCTACTGACTGAATGAAAGGAGCTGGCATCTCACTCTCTTTGAATCTTCTTTATCATGCTAAGAGGAGCAGGAAAAAGCAAAAAATTTCAGAATTGCACCTTGCAATGCGGAGAAATTACTGTTTGTGCATTTACAATATTCATTGATTTTTGCCATTGAAAAACATCATGTTATTCATATACCAGAAATGTTTGAAGCTACTGACTGAATGAAAGGAGCTGACATCTCACTCTCTTTGAATCTTCTTTATCATGCTAAGAGGAGCAGGAAAAAGCAAAAAATTTCAGAATTGCACCTTGCAATGCGGAGAAATTACTGTTTGTGCATTTACAATATTCATTGATTTTTGCCATTGAAAAACGTCCAGAAATGATTGAAGCTACTGACTGAATGAAAGGAGCTGGCATCTCACTCTCTTTGAATCTTCTTTATCATGCTAAGAGGAGCAGGAAAAAGCAAAAAATTTCAGAATTGCACCTTGCAATGCGGAGAAATTACTGTTTGTGCATTTACAATATTCATTGATTTTTGCCATTGAAAAACGTCCAGAAATGTTTGAAGCTACTGACTGAATGAAAGGAGCTGGCATCTCACTCTCTTTGAATCTTCTTTATCATGCTAAGAGGAGCAGGAAAAAGCAAAAAATTTCAGAATTGCACCTTGCAATGCGGAGAAATTACTGTTTGTGCATTTAAAATATTCATTGATTTTTGCCATTGAAAAACGTCCAGAAATGATTGAAGCTACTGACAATGAAAGGATCTGGCATCTCACTCTCTTTGAATCTTCTTTATCATGCTAAGAGCAGCAGGAAAAAGCAAAAAATTTCAGAATTGCACCTTGCAATGCTGAGAAATTACTGTTTGTGCATTTACAAAATTCATTGATTTTTGCCATTGAAAAACATCATGTTATTCATATACCAGAAATGATTGAAGCTACTGACTGAATGAAAGGAGCTGGCATCTCACTCTCTTTGAATCTTCTTTATCATGCTAAGAGGAGCAGGAAAAAGCAAAAAATTTCAGAATTGCACCTTGCAATGCGGAGAAATTACTGTTTGTGCATTTACAATATTCATTGATTTTTGCCATTGAAAAACATCATGTTATTCATATACCAGAAATGTTTGAAGCTACTGACTGAATGAAAGGAGCTGACATCTCACTCTCTTTGAATCTTCTTTATCATGCTAAGAGGAGCAGGAAAAAGCAAAAAATTTCAGAATTGCACCTTGCAATGCGGAGAAATTACTGTTTGTGCATTTACAATATTCATTGATTTTTGCCATTGAAAAATGTCCAGAAATGATTGAAGCTACTGACTGAATGAAAGGAGCTGGCATCTCACTCTCTTTGAATCTTCTTTATCATGCTAAGAGGAGCAGGAAAAAGCAAAAAATTTCAGAATTGCACCTTGCAATGCGGAGAAATTACTGTTTGTGCATTTACAATATTCATTGATTTTTGCCATTGAAAAATGTCCAGAAATGATTGAAGCTACTGACTGAATGAAAGGAGCTGGCATCTCACTCTCTTTGAATCTTCTTTATCATGCTAAGAGGAGCAGGAAAAAGCAAAAAATTTCAGAATTTCACCTTGCAATGCGGAGAAATTACAGTTTGTGCATTTACAATATTCATTGATTTTTGCCATTGAAAAACGTCCAGAAATGATTGAAGCTACTGACTGAATGAAAGGAGCTGGCATCTCACTCTCTTTGAAACTTCTTTATCATGCTAAGAGTAGCAGGAAAAAGCAAAAAATTTCAGAATTGCACCTAGCAATGCGGAGAAATTACTGTTTGTGCATTTACAATATTAATTGATTTTTGCCATTGAAAAACGTCCAGAAATGATTGAAGCTACTGACTGAATGAAAGGAGCTGGCATCTCACTCTCTTTGAATCTTCTTTATCATGCTAAGAGGAGCAGGAAAAAGCAAAAAATTTCAGAATTGCACCTTGCAATGCGGAGAAATTACTGTTTGTGCATTTACAATATTCATTGATTTTTGCCATTGAAAAACATGTTATTCATATACCAGAAATGTTTGAAGCTCCTGACTGAATGAAAGGAGCTGGCACCTCACTCTCTTTGAATCTTCTTTATCATGCTAAGAGGAGCAGGAAAAAGCAAAAAATTTCAGAATTGCACCTTGCAATGCGGAGAAATTACTGTTTGTGCATTTACAATATTCATTGATTTTTGCCATTGAAAAACGTCCAGAAATGATTGAAGCTACTGACTGAATGAGGGGAGCTGGCATCTCACTCTCTTTGAATCTTCTTTATCATGCTAAGAGGAGCAGGAAAAAGCAAAAAATTTCAGAATTGCACCTTGCAATGCGGAGAAATTACTGTTTGTGCATTTACAATATTCATTGATTTTTGCCATTGAAAAATGTCCAGAAATGATTGAAGCTACTGACTGAATGAAAGGAGCTGGCATCTCACTCTCTTTGAATCTTCTTTATCATGCTAAGAGGAGCAGGAAAAAGCAAAAAATTTCAGAATTGCGCCTTGCAATGCGGAGAAATTACTGTTTGTGCATTTACAAAATTCATTGATTTTTGCCATTGAAAAACATGATGTTATTCATATACCAGAAATGATTGAAGCTACTGACTGAAGGAAAGGAGCTGGCATCTCACTCTCTTTGAATCTTCTTTATCATGCTAAGAGGAGCAGGAAAAAGCAAAAAATTTCAGAATTGCACCTTGCAATGCGGAGAAATTACTGTTTGTGCATTTACAATATTCATTGATTTTTGCCATTGAAAAACGTCCAGAAGTGATTGAAGCTACTGACTGAATGAAAGGAGCTGGCATCTCACTCTCTTTGAATCTTCTTTATCATGCTAAGAGGAGCAGGAAAAAGCAAAAAATTTCAGAATTGCACCTTGCAATGCGGAGAAATTACAGTTTGTGCATTTACAATATTCATTGATTTTTGCCATTGAAAAACGTCCAGAAATGATTGAAGCTACTGACTGAATGAAAGGAGCTGGCATCTCACTCTCTTTGAATCTTCTTTATCATGCTAAGAAGAGCAGGAAAAAGCAAAAAATTTCAGAATTGCACCTTGAAATGCGGAGAAATTACTGTTTGTGCATTTACAATATTCATTGATTTTTGCCATTGAAAAACGTCCAGAAATGATTGAAGCTACTGACTGAATGAAAGGAGCTGGCATCTCACTCTCTTTGAATCTTCTTTATCATGCTAAGAGGAGCAGGAAAAAGCAAAAAATTTCAGAATTGCACCTTGCAATGCGGAGAAATTACTGTTTGTGCATTTACAATATTCATTGATTTTTGCCATTGAAAAACATGTTATTCATATACCAGAAATGTTTGAAGCTCCTGACTGAATGAAAGGAGCTGGCACCTCACTCTCTTTGAATCTTCTTTATCATGCTAAGAGGAGCAGGAAAAAGCAAAAAATTTCAGAATTGCACCTTGCAATGCGGAGAAATTACTGTTTGTGCATTTACAATATTCATTGATTTTTGCCATTGAAAAACGTCCAGAAATGATTGAAGCTACTGACTGAATGAAAGGAGCTGGCATCTCACTCTCTTTGAATCTTCTTTATCATGCTAAGAGGAGCAGGAAAAAGCAAAAAATTTCAGAATTGCACCTTGCAATGCGGAGAAATTACTGTTTGTGCATTTACAATATTCATTGATTTTTGCCATTGAAAAATGTCCAGAAATGATTGAAGCTACTGACTGAATGAAAGGAGCTGGCATCTCACTCTCTTTGAATCTTCTTTATCATTCTAAGAGGAGCAGGAAAAAGCAAAAAATTTCAGAATTGCGCCTTGCAATGCGGAGAAATTACTGTTTGCGCATTTACAAAATTCATTGATTTTTGCCATTGAAAAACATCATGTTATTCATATACCAGAAATGATTGAAGCTACTGACTGAAGGAAAGGAGCTGGCATCTCACTCTCTTTGAATCTTCTTTATCATGCTAAAAGGAGCAGGAAAAAGCAAAAAATTTCAGAATTGCACCTTGCAATGCGGAGAAATTACTGTTTGTGCATTTACAATATTCATTGATTTTTGCCATTGAAAAACGTCCAGAAATGATTGAAGCTACTGACTGAATGAAAGGAGCTGGCATCTCACTCTCTTTGAATCTTCTTTATCATGCTAAGAGGAGCAGGAAAAAGCAAAAAATTTCAGAATTGCACCTTGCAATGCGGAGAAATTACTGTTTGTGCATTTACAATATTCATTGATTTTTGCGATTGAAAAACATCATGTTATTCATATACCAGAAATGATTGAAGCTACTGACTGAATGAAAGGAGCTGGCATCTCACTCTCTTTGAATCTTCTTTATCATGCTAAGAGGAGCAGGAAAAAGTAAAAAATTTCAGAATTGCACCTTGCAATGCGGAGAAATTACTGTTTGTGCATTTACAATATTCAATGATTTTTGCCATTGAAAAACGTCCAGAAATGATTGAAGCTACTGACTGAATGAAAGGAGCTGGCATCTCACTCTCTTTGAATCTTGTTTATCATGCTAAGAGGAGCAGGAAAAAGCAAAAAATTTCAGAATTGCACCTTGCAATGCGGAGAAATTACTGTTTGTGCATTTACAATATTCATTGATTTTTGCCATTGAAAAACGTCCAGAAATGATTGAAGCTACTGACTGAATAAAAGGAGCTGGCATCTCACTCTCTTTGAATCTTCTTTATCATGCTAAGAGGAGCAGGAAAAAGCAAAAAATTTCAGAATTGCACCTTGCAATGCGGAGAAATTACTGTTTGTGCATTTACTATATTCATTGATTTTTGCCATTGAAAAACATCATGTTATTCATATACCAGAAATGATTGAAGCTACTGACTGAATGAAAGGAGCTGGCATCTCACTCTCTTTGAATCTTCTTTATCATGCTAAGAGGAGCAGGAAAAAGTAAAAAATTTCAGTATTGCACCTTGCAATGCGGAGAAATTACTGTTTGTGCATTTACAATATTCATTGATTTTTGCCATTGAAAAACATCATGTTATTCATATACCAGAAATGTTTGAAGCTACTGACTGAATGAAAGGAGCTGGCATCTCACTCTCTTTGAAACTTCTTTATCATGCTAAGAGGAGCAGGAAAAAGCAAAAAATTTCAGAATTGCACCTTGCAATGCGGAGAAATTACTGTTTGTGCATTTACAATTCATTGATTTTTGCCATTGAAAAACGTCCAGAAATGATTGAAGCTACTGACTGAATGAAAGGAGCTGGCATCTCACTCTCTTTGAATCTTCTTTATCATGCTAAGAGGAGCAGGAAAAAGCAAAAAATTTCAGAATTGCACCTTGCAATGCGGAGAAATTACTGTTTGTGCATTTACAAAATTCATTGATTTTTGCCATTGAAAAACATCATGTTATTCATATACCAGAAATGATTGAAGCTACTTACTGAATGAAAGGAGCTGGCATCTCACTCTCTTTGAATCTTCTTTATCATGCTAAGAGGAGCAGGAAAAAGCAAAAAATTTCAGAATTGCACCTTGCAATGCGGAGAAATTACTGTTTGTGCATTTACAATATTCATTGATTTTTGCCATTGAAAAACGTCCAGAAATGATTGAAGCTACTGACTGAATGAAAGGAGCTGGCATCTCACTCTCTTTGAATCTTCTTTATCATGCTAAGAGGAGCAGGAAAAAGTAAAAAATTTCAGTATTGCACCTTGCAATGCGGAGAAATTACTGTTTGTGCATTTACAATATTCATTGATTTTTGCCATTGAAAAATGTCCAGAAATGATTGAAGCTACTGACTGAATGAAAGGAGCTGGCATCTCACTCTCTTTGAATCTTCTTTATCATGCTAAGAGGAGCAGGAAAAAGCAAAAAATTTCAGAATTGCACCTTGCAATGCGGAGAAATTACTGTTTGTGCATTTACAATATTCATTGATTTTTGCCATTGAAAAACGTCCAGAAGTGATTGAAGCTACTGACTGAATGAAAGGAGCTGGCATCTCACTCTCTTTGAATCTTCTTTATCATGCTAAGAGGAGCAGGAAAAAGCAAAAAATTTCAGAATTGCACCTTGCAATGCGGAGAAATTACAGTTTGTGCATTTACAATATTCATTGATTTTTGCCATTGAAAAACGTCCAGAAATGATTGAAGCTACTGACTGAATGAAAGGAGCTGGCATCTCACTCTCTTTGAATCTTCTTTATCATGCTAAGAAGAGCAGGAAAAAGCAAAAAATTTCAGAATTGCACCTTGAAATGCGGAGAAATTACTGTTTGTGCATTTACAATATTCATTGATTTTTGCCATTGAAAAACGTCCAGAAATGATTGAAGCTACTGACTGAATGAAAGGAGCTGGCATCTCACTCTCTTTGAATCTTCTTTATCATGCTAAGAGGAGCAGGAAAAAGCAAAAAATTTCAGAATTGCACCTTGCAATGCGGAGAAATTACTGTTTGTGCATTTACAATATTCATTGATTTTTGCCATTGAAAAACATGTTATTCATATACCAGAAATGTTTGAAGCTCCTGACTGAATGAAAGGAGCTGGCACCTCACTCTCTTTGAATCTTCTTTATCATGCTAAGAGGAGCAGGAAAAAGCAAAAAATTTCAGAATTGCACCTTGCAATGCGGAGAAATTACTGTTTGTGCATTTACAATATTCATTGATTTTTGCCATTGAAAAACGTCCAGAAATGATTGAAGCTACTGACTGAATGAAAGGAGCTGGCATCTCACTCTCTTTGAATCTTCTTTATCATGCTAAGAGGAGCAGGAAAAAGCAAAAAATTTCAGAATTGCACCTTGCAATGCGGAGAAATTACTGTTTGTGCATTTACAAAATTCATTGATTTTTGCCATTGAAAAACATCATGTTATTCATATACCAGAAATGATTGAAGCTACTGACTGAAGGAAAGGAGCTGGCATCTCACTCTCTTTGAATCTTCTTTATCATGCTAAAAGGAGCAGGAAAAAGCAAAAAATTTCAGAATTGCACCTTGCAATGCGGAGAAATTACTGTTTGTGCATTTACAATATTCATTGATTTTTGCCATTGAAAAACGTCCAGAAATGATTGAAGCTACTGACTGAATGAAAGGAGCTGGCATCTCACTCTCTTTGAATCTTCTTTATCATGCTAAGAGGAGCAGGAAAAAGCAAAAAATTTCAGAATTGCACCTTGCAATGCGGAGAAATTACTGTTTGTGCATTTACAATATTCATTGATTTTTGCGATTGAAAAACATCATGTTATTCATATACCAGAAATGATTGAAGCTACTGACTGAATGAAAGGAGCTGGCATCTCACTCTCTTTGAATCTTCTTTATCATGCTAAGAGGAGCAGGAAAAAGTAAAAAATTTCAGAATTGCACCTTGCAATGCGGAGAAATTACTGTTTGTGCATTTACAATATTCAATGATTTTTGCCATTGAAAAACGTCCAGAAATGATTGAAGCTACTGACTGAATGAAAGGAGCTGGCATCTCACTCTCTTTGAATCTTGTTTATCATGCTAAGAGGAGCAGGAAAAAGCAAAAAATTTCAGAATTGCACCTTGCAATGCGGAGAAATTACTGTTTGTGCATTTACAATATTCATTGATTTTTGCCATTGAAAAACGTCCAGAAATGATTGAAGCTACTGACTGAATAAAAGGAGCTGGCATCTCACTCTCTTTGAATCTTCTTTATCATGCTAAGAGGAGCAGGAAAAAGCAAAAAATTTCAGAATTGCACCTTGCAATGCGGAGAAATTACTGTTTGTGCATTTACTATATTCATTGATTTTTGCCATTGAAAAACATCATGTTATTCATATACCAGAAATGATTGAAGCTACTGACTGAATGAAAGGAGCTGGCATCTCACTCTCTTTGAATCTTCTTTATCATGCTAAGAGGAGCAGGAAAAAGTAAAAAATTTCAGTATTGCACCTTGCAATGCGGAGAAATTACTGTTTGTGCATTTACAATATTCATTGATTTTTGCCATTGAAAAACATCATGTTATTCATATACCAGAAATGTTTGAAGCTACTGACTGAATGAAAGGAGCTGGCATCTCACTCTCTTTGAATCTTCTTTATCATGCTAAGAGGAGCAGGAAAAAGCAAAAAATTTCAGAATTGCACCTTGCAATGCGGAGAAATTACTGTTTGTGCATTTACAATTCATTGATTTTTGCCATTGAAAAACGTCCAGAAATGATTGAAGCTACTGACTGAATGAAAGGAGCTGGCATCTCACTCTCTTTGAATCTTCTTTATCATGCTAAGAGGAGCAGGAAAAAGCAAAAAATTTCAGAATTGCACCTTGCAATGCGGAGAAATTACTGTTTGTGCATTTACAAAATTCATTGATTTTTGCCATTGAAAAACATCATGTTATTCATATACCAGAAATGATTGAAGCTACTGACTGAATGAAAGGAGCTGGCATCTCACTCTCTTTGAATCTTCTTTATCATGCTAAGAGGAGCAGGAAAAAGCAAAAAATTTCAGAATTGCACCTTGCAATGCGGAGAAATTACTGTTTGTGCATTTACAATATTCATTGATTTTTGCCATTGAAAAACGTCCAGAAATGATTGAAGCTACTGACTGAATGAAAGGAGCTGGCATCTCACTCTCTTTGAATCTTCTTTATCATGCTAAGAGGAGCAGGAAAAAGTAAAAAATTTCAGTATTGCACCTTGCAATGCGGAGAAATTACTGTTTGTGCATTTACAATATTCATTGATTTTTGCCATTGAAAAACATCATGTTATTCATATACCAGAAATGTTTGAAGCTACTGACTGAATGAAAGGAGCTGGCATCTCACTCTCTTTGAATCTTCTTTATCATGCTAAGAGGAGCAGGAAAAAGCAAAAAATTTCAGAATTGCACCTTGCAATGCGGAGAAATTACTGTTTGTGCATTTACAATTCATTGATTTTTGCCATTGAAAAACGTCCAGAAATGATTGAAGCTACTGACTGAATGAAAAGAGCTGGCATCTCACTCTCTTTGAATCTTCTTTATCATGCTAAGAGGAGCAGGAAAAAGCAAAAAATTTCAGAATTGCACCTTGCAATGCGGAGAAATTACTGTTTGTGCATTTACAAAATTCATTGATTTTTGCCATTGAAAAACATCATGTTATTCATATACCAGAAATGATTGAAGCTACTGACTGAATGAAAGGAGCTGGCATCTCACTCTCTTTGAATCTTCTTTATCATGCTAAGAGGAGCAGGAAAAAGCAAAAAATTTCAGAATTGCACCTTGCAATGCGGAGAAATTACTGTTTGTGCATTTACAATATTCATTGATTTTTGCCATTGAAAAACGTCCAGAAATGATTGAAGCTACTGACTGAATGAAAGGAGCTGGCATCTCACTCTCTTTGAATCTTCTTTATCATGCTAAGAGGAGCAGGAAAAAGCAAAAAATTTCAGAATTGCACCTTGCAATGCGGAGAAATTACTGTTTGTGCATTTACAATATTCATTGATTTTTGCCATTGAAAAGCATCATGTTATTCATATACCAGAAATGTTTGAAGCTACTGACTGAATGAAAGGAGCTTGCATCTCACTCTCTTTGAATCTTCTTTATCATGCTAAGAGGAGCAGGAAAAAGCAAAAAATTTCAGAATTGCACCTTGCAATGCGGATAAATTACTGTTTGTGCATTTACAATATTCATTGATTTTTGCCATTGAAAAACATCATGTTATTCATATACCAGAAATGATTGAAGCTACTGAGTGAATGAAAGGAGCTGGCATCTCACTCTCTTTGAATCTTCTTTATCATGCTAAGAGCAGCAGGAAAAAGCAAAAAAATTCAGAATTGCACCTTGCAATGCGGAGAAATTACTGTTTGTGCATTTACAATATTCATTGATTTTTGCCATTGAAAAACGTCCAGAAATGATTGAAGCTACTGACTGAATGAAAGGAGCTGGCATCTCACTCTCTTTGAATCTTCTTTATCATGCTAAGAGGAGCAGGAAAAAGCAAAAAATTTCAGAATTGCACCTTGCAATGCGGAGAAATTACTGTTTGTGCATTTACAATATTCATTGATTTTTGCCATTGAAAAACATCATGTTATTCATATACCAGAAATGTTTGAAGCTACTGACTGAATGAAAGGAGCTGGCATCTCACTCTCTTTGAATCTTCTTTATCATGCTAAGAGGAGCAGGAAAAAGCAAAAAATTTCAGACTTGCACCTTGCAATGCGGAGAAATTACTGTTTGTGCATTTACAATATTCATTGATTTTTGCCATTGAAAAACATCATGTTATTCATATACCAGAAATGTTTGAAGCTACTGACTGAATGAAAGGAGCTGGCATCTCACTCTCTTTGAGTATTCTTTACCATGCTAAGAGGAGCAGGAAAAAGCAAAAAATTTCAGAATTGCACCTTGCAATGCGGAGAAATTACTGTTTGTGCATTTACAATATTCATTGATTTTTGCCATTGAAAAACGTCCAGAAATGATTGAAGCTACTGACTGAATGAAAGGAGCTGGCATCTCACTCTCTTTGAATCTTCTTTATCATACTAAGAGGAGCAGGAAAAAGCAAAAAATTTCAGAATTGCACCTTGCAATGCGGAGAAATTACAGTTTGTGCATTTACAATATTCATTGATTTTTGCCATTGAAAAACGTCCAGAAATGATTGAAGCTACTAACTGAATGAAAGGAGCTGGCATCTCACTCTCTTTGAATCTTCTTTATCATGCTAAGAGGAGCAGGAAAAAGCAAAAAATTTCAGACTTGCACCTTGCAATGCGGAGAAATTACTGTTTGTGCATTTACAATATTCATTGATTTTTGTCATTGAAAAACATCATGTTATTCATATACCAGAAATGTTTGAAGCTACTGACTGAATGAAAGGAGCTGGCATCTCACTCTCTTTGAATCTTCTTTACCATGCTAAGAGGAGCAGGAAAAAGCAAAAAATTTCAGAATTGCAACTTGCAATGCACAGAAATTACTGTTTGTGCATTTACAATATTCATTGATTTTTGCCATTGAAAAACGTCCAGAAATGATTGAAGCTACTGACTGAATGAAAGGAGCTGGCATCTCACTCTCTTTGAATCTTCTTTATCATGCTAAGAGGAGCAGGAAAAAGCAAAAAATTTCAGAATTGCACCTTGCAATGCTGAGAAATTACTGTTTGTGCATTTACAATATTCATTGATTTTTGCCATTGAAAAACATCATGTTATTCATATACCAGAAATGTTTGAAGCTACTGACTGAATGAAAGGAGCTGGCATCTCACGCTCTTTGAATCTTCTTTATCATGCTAAGAGGAGCAGGAAAAAGCAAAAAATTTCAGAATTGCACCTTGCAATGCGGAGAAATTACTGTTTGTGCATTTACAATATTCATTGATTTTTGCCATTGAAAAACGTCCAGAAATGATTGAAGCTACTGACTGAATGAAAGGAGCTGGCATCTCACTCTCTTTGAATCTTGTTTATCATGCTAAGAAGAGCAGGAAAAAGCAAAAAATTTCAGAATTGCACCTTGCAATGCGGAGAAATTACTGTTTGTGCATTTACAATATTCATTGATTTTTGCCATTGAAAAACGTCCAGAAATGATTGAAGCTACTGACTGAATGAAAGGAGCTGTCATCTCACTCTCTTTGAATCTTCTTTATCATGCTAAGAGGAGCAGGAAAAAGTAAAAAATTTCAGAATTGCACCTTGCAATGCGGAGAAATTACTGTTTGTGCATTTACAATATTCATTGATTTTTGCCATTGAAAAACATCATGTTATTCATATACCAGAAATGATTGAAGCTACTGACTGAATGAAAGGAGCTGGCATCTCACTCTCTTTGAATCTTCTTTATCATGCTAAGAGGAGCAGGAAAAAGTAAAAAATTTCAGAATTGCACCTTGCAATGCGGAGAAATTACTGTTTGTGCATTTATAATATTCAATGATTTTTGCCATTGAAAAACGTCCAGAAATGATTGAAGCTACTGACTGAACAAAAGGAGCTGGCATCTCACTCTCTTTGAATCTTCTTTATCATGCTAAGAGGAGCAGGAAAAAGCAAAAAATTTCAGAATTGCACCTTGCAATGCGGAGAAATTACAGTTTGTGCATTTACAATATTCATTGATTTTTGCCATTGAAAAACGTCCAGAAATGATTGAAGCTACTAACTGAATGAAAGGAGCTGGCATCTCACTCTCTTTGAATCTTCTTTATCATGCTAAGAGGAGCAGGAAAAAGCAAAAAATTTCAGACTTGCACCTTGCAATGCGGAGAAATTACTGTTTGTGCATTTACAATATTCATTGATTTTTGTCATTGAAAAACATCATGTTATTCATATACCAGAAATGTTTGAAGCTACTGACTGAATGAAAGGAGCTGGCATCTCACTCTCTTTGAATCTTCTTTACCATGCTAAGAGGAGCAGGAAAAAGCAAAAAATTTCAGAATTGCACCTTGCAATGCGGAGAAATTACTGTTTGTGCATTTACAATATTCATTGATTTTTGCCATTGAAAAACATCATGTTATTCATATACCAGAAATGTTTGAAGCTACTGACTGAATGAAAGGAGCTGGCATCTCACTCTCTTTGAATCTTCTTTATCATGCTAAGAGGAGCAGGAAAAAGCAAAAAATTTCAGACTTGCACCTTGCAATGCGGAGAAATTACTGTTTGTGCATTTACAATATTCATTGATTTTTGCCATTGAAAAACATCATGTTATTCATATACCAGAAATGTTTGAAGCTACTGACTGAATGAAAGGAGCTGGCATCTCACTCTCTTTGAGTATTCTTTACCATGCTAAGAGGAGCAGGAAAAAGCAAAAAATTTCAGAATTGCACCTTGCAATGCGGAGAAATTACTGTTTGTGCATTTACAATATTCATTGATTTTTGCCATTGAAAAACGTCCAGAAATGATTGAAGCTACTGACTGAATGAAAGGAGCTGGCATCTCACTCTCTTTGAATCTTCTTTATCATACTAAGAGGAGCAGGAAAAAGCAAAAAATTTCAGAATTGCACCTTGCAATGCGGAGAAATTACAGTTTGTGCATTTACAATATTCATTGATTTTTGCCATTGAAAAACGTCCAGAAATGATTGAAGCTACTAACTGAATGAAAGGAGCTGGCATCTCACTCTCTTTGAATCTTCTTTATCATGCTAAGAGGAGCAGGAAAAAGCAAAAAATTTCAGACTTGCACCTTGCAATGCGGAGAAATTACTGTTTGTGCATTTACAATATTCATTGATTTTTGTCATTGAAAAACATCATGTTATTCATATACCAGAAATGTTTGAAGCTACTGACTGAATGAAAGGAGCTGGCATCTCACTCTCTTTGAATCTTCTTTACCATGCTAAGAGGAGCAGGAAAAAGCAAAAAATTTCAGAATTGCAACTTGCAATGCACAGAAATTACTGTTTGTGCATTTACAATATTCATTGATTTTTGCCATTGAAAAACGTCCAGAAATGATTGAAGCTACTGACTGAATGAAAGGAGCTGGCATCTCACTCTCTTTGAATCTTCTTTATCATGCTAAGAGGAGCAGGAAAAAGCAAAAAATTTCAGAATTGCACCTTGCAATGCTGAGAAATTACTGTTTGTGCATTTACAATATTCATTGATTTTTGCCATTGAAAAACATCATGTTATTCATATACCAGAAATGTTTGAAGCTACTGACTGAATGAAAGGAGCTGGCATCTCACGCTCTTTGAATCTTCTTTATCATGCTAAGAGGAGCAGGAAAAAGCAAAAAATTTCAGAATTGCACCTTGCAATGCGGAGAAATTACTGTTTGTGCATTTACAATATTCATTGATTTTTGCCATTGAAAAACGTCCAGAAATGATTGAAGCTACTGACTGAATGAAAGGAGCTGGCATCTCACTCTCTTTGAATCTTGTTTATCATGCTAAGAAGAGCAGGAAAAAGCAAAAAATTTCAGAATTGCACCTTGCAATGCGGAGAAATTACTGTTTGTGCATTTACAATATTCATTGATTTTTGCCATTGAAAAACGTCCAGAAATGATTGAAGCTACTGACTGAATGAAAGGAGCTGTCATCTCACTCTCTTTGAATCTTCTTTATCATGCTAAGAGGAGCAGGAAAAAGTAAAAAATTTCAGAATTGCACCTTGCAATGCGGAGAAATTACTGTTTGTGCATTTACAATATTCATTGATTTTTGCCATTGAAAAACATCATGTTATTCATATACCAGAAATGATTGAAGCTACTGACTGAATGAAAGGAGCTGGCATCTCACTCTCTTTGAATCTTCTTTATCATGCTAAGAGGAGCAGGAAAAAGTAAAAAATTTCAGAATTGCACCTTGCAATGCGGAGAAATTACTGTTTGTGCATTTATAATATTCAATGATTTTTGCCATTGAAAAACGTCCAGAAATGATTGAAGCTACTGACTGAACAAAAGGAGCTGGCATCTCACTCTCTTTGAATCTTCTTTATCATGCTAAGAGGAGCAGGAAAAAGCAAAAAATTTCAGAATTGCACCTTGCAATGCGGATAAATTACTGAAATTACTGTTTGTGCATTTACAATATTCATTGATTTTTGCCATTGAAAAACATCATGTTATTCATATACCAGAAATGTTTGAAGCTACTGACTGAATGAAAGGAGCTGGCATCTCACTCTCTTTGAATCTTCTTTATCATGCTAAGAGGAGCAGGAAAAAGCAAAAAATTTCAGAATTGCACCTTGCAATGCGGAGAAATTACTGTTTGTGCATTTACAATATTCATTGATTTTTGCCATTGAAAAACGTCCAGAAATGATTGAAGCTACTGACTGAATGAAAGGAGCTGGCATCTCACTCTCTTTGAATCTTCTTTATCATTGTAAGAGGAGCAGGAAAAAGCAAAAAATTTCAGAATTGCACCTTGCAATGCGGAGAAATTACTGTTTGTGCATTAACAATATTCATTGATTTTTGCCATTGAAAAACGTCCAGAAATGATTGAAGCTACTGACTAAATGAAAGGAGCTGGCATCTCACTCTCTTTGAATCTTCTTTATCATGCTAAGAGGAGCAGGAAAAAGCAAAAAATTTCAGAATTGCACCTTGCAATGCGGAGAAATTACTGTTTGTGCATTTATAATATTCAATGATTTTTGCCATTGAAAAACGTCCAGAAATGATTGAAGCTACTGACTGAACGAAAGGAGCTGGCATCTCACTCTCTTTGAATCTTCTTTATCATGCTAAGAGGAGCAGGAAAAAGCAAAAAATTTCAGAATTGCACCTTGCAATGCGGAGAAATTACTGTTTGTGCATTTACAATATTCATTGATTTTTGCCATTGAAAAACATCATGTTATTCATATACCAGAAATGTTTGAAGCTACTGACTGAATGAAAGGAGCTGGAATCTCACTCTCTTTGAATCTTCTTTATCATGCTAAGAGGAGCAGGAAAAAGCAAAAAATTTCAGAATTGCACCTTGCAATGCGGAGAAATTACTGTTTGTGCATTTACAATATTCATTGATTTTTGCCATTGAAAAACGTCCAGAAATGATTGAAGCTACTGACTGAATGAAAGGAGCTGGCATCTCACTCTCTTTGAATCTTCTTTATCATGCTAAGAGGAGCAGGAAAAAGCAAAAAATTTCAGAATTGCACCTTGCAATGCGGAGAAATTACTGTTTGTGCATTTACAATATTCATTGATTTTTGCCATTGAAAAACATCATGTTATTCATATACCAGAAATGTTTGAAGCTACTGACTGAATGAAAGGAGCTGGCATCTCACTCTCTTTGAATCTTCTTTATCATGCTAAGAGGAGCAGGAAAAAGCAAAAAATTTCAGACTTGCACGTTGCAATGCGGAGAAATTACTGTTTGTGCATTTACAATATTCATTGATTTTTGCCATTGAAAAACATCATGTTATTCATATACCAGAAATGTTTGAAGCTACTGACTGAATGAAAGGAGCTGGCATCTCACTCTCTTTGAGTATTCTTTACCATGCTAAGAGGAGCAGGAAAAAGCAAAAAATTTCAGAATTGCACCTTGCAATGCGGAGAAATTACTGTTTGTGCATTTACAATATTCATTGATTTTTGCCATTGAAAAACGTCCAGAAATGATTGAAGCTACTGACTGAATGAAAGGAGCTGGCATCTCACTCTCTTTGAATCTTCTTTATCATACTAAGAGGAGCAGGAAAAAGCAAAAAATTTCAGAATTGCACCTTGCAATGCGGAGAAATTACAGTTTGTGCATTTACAATATTCATTGATTTTTGCCATTGAAAAACGTCCAGAAATGATTGAAGCTACTAACTGAATGAAAGGAGCTGGCATCTCACTCTCTTTGAATCTTCTTTATCATGCTAAGAGGAGCAGGAAAAAGCAAAAAATTTCAGACTTGCACCTTGCAATGCGGAGAAATTACTGTTTGTGCATTTACAATATTCATTGATTTTTGTCATTGAAAAACATCATGTTATTCATATACCAGAAATGTTTGAAGCTACTGACTGAATGAAAGGAGCTGGCATCTCACTCTCTTTGAATCTTCTTTACCATGCTAAGAGGAGCAGGAAAAAGCAAAAAATTTCAGAATTGCAACTTGCAATGCACAGAAATTACTGTTTGTGCATTTACAATATTCATTGATTTTTGCCATTGAAAAACGTCCAGAAATGATTGAAGCTACTGACTGAATGAAAGGAGCTGGCATCTCACTCTCTTTGAATCTTCTTTATCATGCTAAGAGGAGCAGGAAAAAGCAAAAAATTTCAGAATTGCACCTTGCAATGCTGAGAAATTACTGTTTGTGCATTTACAATATTCATTGATTTTTGCCATTGAAAAACATCATGTTATTCATATACCAGAAATGTTTGAAGCTACTGACTGAATGAAAGGAGCTGGCATCTCACGCTCTTTGAATCTTCTTTATCATGCTAAGAGGAGCAGGAAAAAGCAAAAAATTTCAGAATTGCACCTTGCAATGCGGAGAAATTACTGTTTGTGCATTTACAATATTCATTGATTTTTGCCATTGAAAAACGTCCAGAAATGATTGAAGCTACTGACTGAATGAAAGGAGCTGGCATCTCACTCTCTTTGAATCTTGTTTATCATGCTAAGAAGAGCAGGAAAAAGCAAAAAATTTCAGAATTGCACCTTGCAATGCGGAGAAATTACTGTTTGTGCATTTACAATATTCATTGATTTTTGCCATTGAAAAACGTCCAGAAATGATTGAAGCTACTGACTGAATGAAAGGAGCTGTCATCTCACTCTCTTTGAATCTTCTTTATCATGCTAAGAGGAGCAGGAAAAAGTAAAAAATTTCAGAATTGCACCTTGCAATGCGGAGAAATTACTGTTTGTGCATTTACAATATTCATTGATTTTTGCCATTGAAAAACATCATGTTATTCATATACCAGAAATGATTGAAGCTACTGACTGAATGAAAGGAGCTGGCATCTCACTCTCTTTGAATCTTCTTTATCATGCTAAGAGGAGCAGGAAAAAGTAAAAAATTTCAGAATTGCACCTTGCAATGCGGAGAAATTACTGTTTGTGCATTTATAATATTCAATGATTTTTGCCATTGAAAAACGTCCAGAAATGATTGAAGCTACTGACTGAAGAAAAGGAGCTGGCATCTCACTCTCTTTGAATCTTCTTTATCATGCTAAGAGGAGCAGGAAAAAGCAAAAAATTTCAGAATTGCACCTTGCAATGCGGATAAATTACTGAAATTACTGTTTGTGCATTTACAATATTCATTGATTTTTGCCATTGAAAAACATCATGTTATTCATATACCAGAAATGTTTGAAGCTACTGACTGAATGAAAGGAGCTGGCATCTCACTCTCTTTGAATCTTCTTTATCATGCTAAGAGGAGCAGGAAAAAGCAAAAAATTTCAGAATTGCACCTTGCAATGCGGAGAAATTACTGTTTGTGCATTTACAATATTCATTGATTTTTGCCATTGAAAAACGTCCAGAAATGATTGAAGCTACTGACTGAATGAAAGGAGCTGGCATCTCACTCTCTTTGAATCTTCTTTATCATTGTAAGAGGAGCAGGAAAAAGCAAAAAATTTCAGAATTGCACCTTGCAATGCGGAGAAATTACTGTTTGTGCATTAACAATATTCATTGATTTTTGCCATTGAAAAACGTCCAGAAATGATTGAAGCTACTGACTAAATGAAAGGAGCTGGCATCTCACTCTCTTTGAATCTTCTTTATCATGCTAAGAGGAGCAGGAAAAAGCAAAAAATTTCAGAATTGCACCTTGCAATGCGGAGAAATTACTGTTTGTGCATTTACAATATTCATTGATTTTTGCCATTGAAAAACGTCCAGAAATGATTGAAGCTACTGACTGAATGAAAGGAGCTGGCATCTCACTCTCTTTGAATCTTCTTTATCATGCTACGAGGAGCAGGAAAAAGCAAAAAATTTCAGAATTGCACCTTGCAATGCGGAGAAATTACTGTTTGTGCATTTACAATATTCATTGATTTTTGCCATTGAAAAACGTCCAGAAATGTTTGAAGCTACTGACTGAATGAAAGGAGCTGGCATCTCACTCTCTTTGAATCTTCTTTATCATGCTACGAGGAGCAGGAAAAAGCAAAAAATTTCAGAATTGCACCTTGCAATGCGGAGAAATTACTGTTTGTGCATTTACAATATTCATTGATTTTTGCCATTGAAAAACATCATGTTATTCATATACCAGAAATGATTGAAGCTACTGACTGAATGAAAGGAGCTGACATCTCACTCTCTTTGAATCTTATTTATCATGCTAAGAGGAGCAGGAAAAAGTAAAAAATTTCAGAATTGCACCTTGCAATGCGGAGAAATTACTGTTTGTGCATTTATAATATTCAATGATTTTTGCCATTGAAAAACGTCCAGAAATGATTAAAGCTACTGACTGAACGAAAGGAGCTGGCATCTCACTCTCTTTGAATCTTCTTTATCATGCTAAGAGGAGCAGGAAAAAGCAAAAAATTTCAGAATTGCACCTTGCAATGCGGAGAAATTACTGTTTGTGCATTTACAATATTCATTGATTTTTGCCATTGAAAAACATCATGTTATTCATATACCAGAAATGTTTGAAGCTACTGACTGAATGAAAGGAGCTGGCATCTCACTCTCTTTGAATCTTCTTTATCATGCTAAGAGGAGCAGGAAAAAGCAAAAAATTTCAGAATTGCACCTTGCAATGCGGAGAAATTACTGTTTGTGCATTTACAATATTCATTGATTTTTGCCATTGAAAAACGTCCAGAAATGATTGAAGCTACTGACTGAATGAAAGGAGCTGGCATCTCACTCTCTTTGAATCTTCTTTATCATGCTAAGAGGAGCAGGAAAAAGCAAAAAATTTCAGAATTGCACCTTGCAATGCGGAGAAATTACTGTTTGTGCATTTACAATATCCATTGATTTTTGCCATTGAAAAACATCATGTTATTCATATACCAGAAATGTTTGAAGCTACTGACTGAATGAAAGGAGCTGACATCTCACTCTCTTTGAATCTTCTTTATCATGCTAAGAGGAGCAGGAAAAAGCAAAAAATTTCAGAATTGCACCTTGCAATGCGGAGAAATTACTGTTTGTGCATTTACAATATTCATTGATTTTTGCCATTGAAAAACGTCCAGAAATGATTGAAGCTACTGACTGAATGAAAGGAGCTGGCATCTCACTCTCTTTGAATCTTCTTTATCATGCTAAGAGGAGCAGGAAAAAGCAAAAAATTTCAGAATTGCACCTTGCAATGCGGAGAAATTACTGTTTGTGCATTTACAATATTCATTGATTTTTGCCATTGAAAAACATCATGTTATTCATATACCAGAAATGTTTGAAGCTACTGACTGAATGAAAGGAGCTGGCATCTCACTCTCTTTGAATCTTCTTTATCATGCTAAGAGGAGCAGGAAAAAGCAAAAAATTTCAGACTTGCACCTTGCAATGCGGAGAAATTACTGTTTGTGCATTTACAATATTCATTGATTTTTGCCATTGAAAAACATCATGTTATTCATATACCAGAAATGTTTGAAGCTACTGACTGAATGAAAGGAGCTGGCATCTCACTCTCTTTGAGTATTCTTTACCATGCTAAGAGGAGCAGGAAAAAGCAAAAAATTTCAGAATTGCACCTTGCAATGCGGAGAAATTACTGTTTGTGCATTTACAATATTCATTGATTTTTGCCATTGAAAAACGTCCAGAAATGATTGAAGCTACTGACTGAATGAAAGGAGCTGGCATCTCACTCTCTTTGAATCTTCTTTATCATACTAAGAGGAGCAGGAAAAAGCAAAAAATTTCAGAATTGCACCTTGCAATGCGGAGAAATTACAGTTTGTGCATTTACAATATTCATTGATTTTTGCCATTGAAAAACGTCCAGAAATGATTGAAGCTACTAACTGAATGAAAGGAGCTGGCATCTCACTCTCTTTGAATCTTCTTTATCATGCTAAGAGGAGCAGGAAAAAGCAAAAAATTTCAGACTTGCACCTTGCAATGCGGAGAAATTACTGTTTGTGCATTTACAATATTCATTGATTTTTGTCATTGAAAAACATCATGTTATTCATATACCAGAAATGTTTGAAGCTACTGACTGAATGAAAGGAGCTGGCATCTCACTCTCTTTGAATCTTCTTTACCATGCTAAGAGGAGCAGGAAAAAGCAAAAAATTTCAGAATTGCAACTTGCAATGCACAGAAATTACTGTTTGTGCATTTACAATATTCATTGATTTTTGCCATTGAAAAACGTCCAGAAATGATTGAAGCTACTGACTGAATGAAAGGAGCTGGCATCTCACTCTCTTTGAATCTTCTTTATCATGCTAAGAGGAGCAGGAAAAAGCAAAAAATTTCAGAATTGCACCTTGCAATGCGGAGAAATTACAGTTTGTGCATTTACAATATTCATTGATTTTTGCCATTGAAAAACGTCCAGAAATGATTGAAGCTACTGACTGAATGAAAGGAGCTGGCATCTCACTCTCTTTGAATCTTCTTTATCATGTTAAGAGGAGCAGGAAAAAGCAAAAAATTTCAGAATTGCACCTTGCAATGCGGAGAAATTACTGTTTGTGCATTTACAATATTCATTGATTTTTGCCATTGAAAAACGTCCAGAAATGATTGAAGCTACTGACTGAATGAAAGGAGCTGGCATCTCACTCTCTTTGAATCTTCTTTATCATGCTAAGAGGAGCAGGAAAAAGCAAAAAATTTCAGAATTGCAACTTGCAATGCGGAGAAATTACTGTTTGTGCATTTACAATATTCATTGATTTTTGCCATTGAAAAACATGTTATTCATATACCAGAAATGTTTGAAGCTACTGACTGAATGAAAGGAGCTGGCATCTCACTCTCTTTGAATCTTCTTTATCATGCTAGGATTAGCAGGAAAAAGCAAAAAATTTCAGAATTGCACCTTGCAATGTGGAGATATTACTGTTTGTGCATTTACAATATTCATTGACTTTTGCCATTGAAAAACATGTTTTTCATATACCAGAAATGTTTGAAGCTACTGACTGAATGAAAGGAGCTGGCATCTCACTCTCTTTGAATCTTCTTTATCATGCTAGGATTAGCAGGAAAAAGCAAAAAATTTCAGAATTGCACCTTGCAATGTGGAGATATTACTGTTTGTGCATTTACAATATTCATTGATTTTTGCCATTGTAAAACATGTTTTTCATATACCAGAAATGTTTGAAGCTACTGACTGAATGAAAGGAGCTGGCATCTCACTCTCTTTGAATCTTCTTTATCATGCTAGGATTAACAGGAAAAAGCAAAAAATTTCAGAATTGCACCTTGCAATGTGGAGATATTACTGTTTGTGCATTTACAATATTCATTGATTTTTGCCATTGAAAAACGTCCAGAAATGTTTGAAGCTACTGACTGAATGAAAGGAGCTGGCATCTCACTCTCTTTGAATCTTCTTTATCATGCTAGGATTAGCAGGAAAAAGCAAAAAATTTCAGAATTGCACCTTGCAATGTGGAGATATTACTGTTTGTGCATTTACAATATTCATTGATTTTTGCCATTGAAAAACATGTTTTTCATATACCAGAAATGTTTGAAGCTACTGACTGAATGAAAGGAGCTGGCATCTCACTCTCTTTGAATCTTCTTTATCATGCTAGGATTAACAGGAAAAAGCAAAAAATTTCAGAATTGCACCTTGCAATGTGGAGATATTACTGTTTGTGCATTTACAATATTCATTGATTTTTGCCATTGAAAAACATGTTTTTCATATACCAGAAATGTTTGAAGCTACTGACTGAATGAAAGGAGCTGGCATCTCACTCTCTTTGAATCTTCTTTATCATGCTAGGATTAACAGGAAAAAGCAAAAAATTTCAGAATTGCACCTTGCAATGTGGAGATATTACTGTTTGTGCATTTACAATATTCATTGATTTTTGCCATTGAAAAACGTCCAGAAATGTTTGAAGCTACTGACTGAATGAAAGGAGCTGGCATCTCACTCTCTTTGAATCTTCTTTATCATGCTAGGATTAGCAGGAAAAAGCAAAAAATTTCAGAATTGCACCTTGCAATGTGGAGATATTACTGTTTGTGCATTTACAATATTCATTGATTTTTGCAATTGAAAAACATCATGTTATTCATATACCAGAAATGTTTGAAGCTACTGACTGAATGAAAGGAGCTGGCATCTCACTCTCTTTGAATCTTCTTTATCATGCTAGGATTAGCAGGAAAAAGCAAAAAATTTCCGAATTGCACCTTGCAATGTGGAGATATTACTGTTTGTGCATTTACAATATTCATTGATTTTTGCCATTGAAAAACATGTTTTTCATATACCAGAAATGTTTGAAGCTACTGACTGAATGAAAGGAGCTGGCATCTCACTCTCTTTGAATCTTCTTTATCATGCTAGGATTAGCAGGAAAAAGCAAAACATTTCAGAATTGCACCTTGCAATGTGGAGATATTACTGTTTGTGCATTTACAATATTCATTGATTTTTGCCATTGAAAAACATGTTTTTCATATACCAGAAATGTTTGAAGCTACTGACTGAATGAAAGGAGCTGGCATCTCACTCTCTTTGAATCTTCTTTATCATGCTAGGATTAACAGGAAAAAGCAAAAAATTTCAGAATTGCACCTTGCAATGTGGAGATATTACTGTTTGTGCATTTACAATATTCATTGATTTTTGCCATTGAAAAACGTCCAGAAATGTTTGAAGCTACTGACTGAATGAAAGGAGCTGGCATCTCACTCTCTTTCAATCTTCTTTATCATGCTAGGATTAGCAGGAAAAAGCAAAAAATTTCAGAATTGCACCTTGCAATGTGGAGATATTACTGTTTGTGCATTTACAATATTCATTGATTTTTGCCATTGAAAAACATCATGTTATTCATATACCAGAAATGTTTGAAGCTACTGACTGAATGAAAGGAGCTGGCATCTCACTCTCTTTGAATCTTCTTTATCATGCTAGGATTAGCAGGAAAAAGCAAAAAATTTCCGAATTGCACCTTGCAATGTGGAGATATTACTGTTTGTGCATTTACAATATTCATTGATTTTTGCCATTGAAAAACATGTTTTTCATATACCAGAAATGTTTGAAGCTACTGACTGAATGAAAGGAGCTGGCATCTCACTCTCTTTGAATCTTCTTTATCATGCTAGGATTAGCAGGAAAAAGCAAAAAATTTCAGAATTGCACCTTGCAATGTGGAGATATTACTGTTTGTGCATTTCCAATATTCATTGATTTTTGCCATTGAAAAACATGTTTTTCATATACCAGAAATGTTTGAAGCTACTGACTGAATGAAAGGAGCTGGCATCTCACTCTCTTTGAATCTTCTTTATCATGCTAGGATTAACAGGAAAAAGCAAAAAATTTCAGAATTGCACCTTGCAATGTGGAGATATTACTGTTTGTGCATTTACAATATTCATTGATTTTTGCCATTGAAAAACGTCCAGAAATGTTTGAAGCTACTGACTGAATGAAAGGAGCTGGCATCTCACTCTCTTTGAATCTTCTTTATCATGCTAGGATTAGCAGGAAAAAGCAAAAAATTTCCGAATTGCACCTTGCAATGTGGAGATATTACTGTTTGTGCATTTACAATATTCATTGATTTTTGCCATTGAAAAACATGTTTTTCATATACCAGAAATGTTTGAAGCTACTGACTGAATGAAAGGAGCTGGCATCTCACTCTCTTTGAATCTTCTTTATCATGCTAGGATTAACAGGAAAAAGCAAAAAATTTCAGAATTGCACCTTGCAATGTGGAGATATTACTGTTTGTGCATTTACAATATTCATTGAATTTTGCCATTGAAAAACATGTTTTTCATATACCAGAAATGTTTGAAGCTACTGACTGAATGAAAGGAGCTGGCATCTCACTCTCTTTGAATCTTCTTTATCATGCTAGGATTAACAGGAAAAAGCAAAAAATTTCAGAATTGCACCTTGCAATGTGGAGATATTAGTTTGTGCATTTAAAATATTCATTGATTTTTGCCATTGCAAGGTGCAATTCTGAAATTTTTTGCTTTTTCCTGATAATCCTAGCATGATAAAGAAGATTCAAAGAGAGTGAGATGCCAGCTCCTTTCATTCAGTCAGTAGCTTCAAACATTTCTGGACGTTTTTCAATGGCAAAAATCAATGAATATTGTAAATGCACAAACAGTAATATCTCCACATTGCAAGGTGCAATTCTGAATTTTTTTGCTTTTTCCTGTTAATCCTAGCATGATAAAGAAGATTCAAAGAGAGTGAGATGCCAGCTCCTTTCATTCAGTCAGTAGCTTCAAACATTTCTGGTATATGAAAAACATGTTTTTCAATGGCAAAAATCAATGAATATTGTAAATGCACAAACAGTAATATCTCCACATTGCAAGGTGCAATTCTGAAATTTTTTGCTTTTTCCTGTTAATCCTAGCATGATAAAGAAGATTCAAAGAGAGTGAGATGCCAGCTCCTTTCATTCAGTCATAGCTTCAAACATTTCTGGTATATGAAAAACATGTTTTTCAATGGCAAAAATCAATGAATATTGTAAATGCACAAACAGTAATATCTCCACATTGCAAGGTGCAATTCTGAAATTTTTTGCTTTTTCCTGCTAATCCTAGCATGATAAAGAAGATTCAAAGAGAGTGAGATGCCAGCTCCTTTCATTCAGTCAGTAGCTTCAAACATTTCTGGTATATGAAAAACATGTTTTTCAATGGCAAAAATCAATGAATATTGTAAATGCACAAACAGTAATATCTCCACATTGCAAGGTGCAATTCTGAAATTTTTTTCTTTTTCCTGCTAATCCTAGCATGATAAAGAAGATTCAAAGAGAGTGAGATGCCAGCTCCTTTCAGTCAGTAGCTTCAAACATTTCTGGTATATGAAAAACATGTTTTTCAATGGCAAAAATCAATGAATATTGTAAATGCACAAACAGTAATATCTCCACATTGCAAGGTGCAATTCTGAAATTTTTAGCTTTTTCCTGTTAATCCTAGCATGATAAAGAAGATTCAAAGAGAGTGAGATGCCAGCTCCTTTCATTCAGTCAGTAGCTTCAAACATTTCTGGACGTTTTTCAATGGCAAAAATCAATGAATATTGTAAATGCACAAACAGTAATATCTCCACATTGCAAGGTGCAATTCTGAAATTTTTTGCTTTTTCCTGTTAATCCTAGCATGATAAAGAAGATTCAAAGAGAGTGAGATGCCAGCTCCTTTCATTCAGTCAGTAGCTTCAAACATTTCTGGTATATGAAAAACATGTTTTTCAATGGCAAAAATCAATGAATATTGTAAATGCACAAACAGTAATATCTCCACATTGCAAGGTGCAATTCTGAAATTTTTTGCTTTTTCCTGCTAATCCTAGCATGATAAAGAAGATTCAAAGAGAGTGAGATGCCAGCTCCTTTCATTCAGTCAGTAGCTTCAAACATTTCTGGTATATGAAAAACATGTTTTTCAATGGCAAAAATCAATGAATTTTGTAAATGCACAAACAGTAATATCTCCACATTGCAAGGTGCAATTCTGAAATTTTTTGCTTTTTCCTGCTAATCCTAGCATGATAAAGAAGATTCAAAGAGAGTGAGATGCCAGCTCCTTTCATTCAGTCAGTAGCTTCAAACATTTCTGGACGTTTTTCAATGGCAAAAATTAATGAATATTGTAAATGCACAAACAGTAATATCTCCACATTGCAAGGTGCAATTCTGAAATGTTTTGCTTTTTCCTGTTAATCCTAGCATGATAAAGAAGATTCAAAGAGAGTGAGATGCCAGCTCCTTTCATTCAGTCAGTAGCTTCAAACATTTCTGGTATATGAAAAACATGTTTTTCAATGGCAAAAATCAATGAATATTGTAAATGCACAAACAGTAATATCTCCACATTGCAAGGTGCAATTCTGAAATTTTTTGCTTTTTCCTGTTAATCCTAGCATGATAAAGAAGATTCAAAGAGAGTGAGATGCCAGCTCCTTTCATTCAGTCAGTAGCTTCAAACATTTCTGGTATATGAAAAACATGTTTTTCAATGGCAAAAATCAATGAATATTGTAAATGCACAAACAGTAATATCTCCACATTGCAAGGTGCAATTCTGAAATTTTTTGCTTTTTCCTGCTAATCCTAGCATGATAAAGAAGATTCAAAGAGAGTGAGATGCCAGCTCCTTTCATTCAGTCAGTAGCTTCAAACATTTCTGGTATATGAAAAACATGTTTTTCAATGGCAAAAATCAATGAATATTGTAAATGCACAAACAGTAATATCTCCACATTGCAAGGTGCAATTCTGAAATTTTTTGCTTTTTCCTGCTAATCCTAGCATGATAAAGAAGATTCAAAGAGAGTGAGATGCCAGCTCCTTTCATTCAGTCAGTAGCTTCAAACATTTCTGGACGTTTTTCCATGGCAAAAATCAATGAATATTGTAAATGCACAAACAGTAATATCTCCACAATGCAAGGTGCAATTCTGAAATTTTTTGCTTTTTCCTGTTAATCCTAGCATGATAAAGAAGATTCAAAGAGAGTGAGATGCCAGCTCCTTTCATTCAGTCAGTAGCTTCAAACATTTCTGGTATATGAAAAACATGTTTTTCAATGGCAAAAATCAATGAATATTGTAAATGCACAAACAGTAATATCTCCACATTGCAAGGTGCAATTCTGAAATTTTTTGCTTTTTCCTGCTAATCCTAGCATGATAAAGAAGATTCAAAGAGTGAGATGCCAGCTCCTTTCATTCAGTCAGTAGCTTCAAACATTTCTGGTATATGAAAAACATGTTTTTCAATGGCAAAAATCAATGAATATTGTAAATGCACAAACAGTAATATCTCCACATTGCAAGGTGCAATTATGAAATTTTTTGCTTTTTCCTGCTAATCCTAGCATGATAAAGAAGATTCAAAGAGAGTGAGATGCCAGCTCCTTTCATTCAGTCAGTAGCTTCAAACATTTCTGGACGTTTTTCAATGGCAAAAATCAATGAATATTGTAAATGCACAAACAGTAATATCTCCACATTGCAAGGTGCAATTCTGAAATTTTTTGCTTTTTCCTGTTAATCCTAGCATGATAAAGAAGATTCAAAGAGAGTGAGATGCCAGCTCCTTTCATTCAGTCAGTAGCTTCAAACATTTCTGGTATATGAAAAACATGTTTTTCAATGGCAAAAATCAATGAATATTGTAAATGCACAAACAGTAATATCTCCACATTGCAAGGTGCAATTCTGAAATTTTTTGCTTTTTCCTGCTAATCCTAGCATGATAAAGAAGATTCAAAGAGAGTGAGATGCCAGCTCCTTTCATTCAGTCAGTAGCTTCAAACATTTCTGGTATATGAAAAACATGTTTTTCAATGGCAAAAATCAATGAATATTGTAAATGCACAAACAGTAATATCTCCACATTGCAAGGTGCAATTCGGAAATTTTTTGCTTTTTCCAGCTAATCCTAGCATGATAAAGAAGATTCAAAGAGAGTGAGATGCCAGCTCCTTTCATTCAGTCAGTAGCTTCAAACATTTCTGGACGTTTTTCAATGGCAAAAATCAATGAATATTGTAAATGCACAAACAGTAATATCTCCACATTGCAAGGTGCAATTCTGAAATTTTTTGCTTTTTCCTGTTAATCCTAGCATGATAAAGAAGATTCAAAGAGAGTGAGATGCCAGCTCCTTTCATTCAGTCAGTAGCTTCAAACATTTCTGGTATATGAAAAACATGTTTTTCAATGGCAAAAATCAATGAATATTGTAAATGCACAAACCGTAATATCTCCACATTGCAAGGTGCAATTCTGAAATTTTTTGCTTTTTCCTGCTAATCCTAGCATGATAAAGAAGATTCAAAGAGAGTGAGATGCCAGCTCCTTTCATTCAGTCAGTAGCTTCAAACATTTCTGGTATATGAAAAACATGTTTTTCAATGGCAAAAATCAATGAATATTGTAATTGCACAAACAGTAATATCTCCACATTGCAAGGTGCAATTCGGAAATTTTTTGCTTTTTCCAGCTAATCCTAGCATGATAAAGAAGATTCAAAGAGAGTGAGATGCCAGCTCCTTTCATTCAGTCAGTAGCTTCAAACATTTCTGGTATATGAATAACATGATGTTTTTCAATGGCAAAAATCAATGAATATTGTAAATGCACAAACAGTAATATCTCCACATTGCAAGGTGCAATTCTGAAATTTTTTGCTTTTTCCTGCTAATCCTAGCATGATAAAGAAGATTCAAAGAGAGTGAGATGCCAGCTCCTTTCATTCAGTCAGTAGCTTCAAACATTTCTGGACGTTTTTCAATGGCAAAAATCAATGAATATTGTAAATGCACAAACAGTAATATCTCCACATTGCAAGGTGCAATTCTGAAATTTTTTGCTTTTTCCTGTTAATCCTAGCATGATAAAGAAGATTCAAAGAGAGTGAGATGCCAGCTCCTTTCATTCAGTCAGTAGCTTCAAACATTTCTGGTATATGAAAAACATGTTTTTCAATGGCAAAAATCAATGAATATTGTAAATGCACAAACAGTAATATCTCCACATTGCAAGGTGCAATTCTGAAATTTTTTGCTTTTTCCTGCTAATCCTAGCATGATAAAGAAGATTCAAAGAGAGTGAGATGCCAGCTCCTTTCATTCAGTCAGTAGCTTCAAACATTTCTGGTATATGAAAAACATGTTTTTCAATGGCAAAAATCAATGAATATTGTAAATGCACAAACAGTAATATCTCCACATTGCAAGGTGCAATTCTGAAATTTTTTGCTTTTTCCTGCTAATCCTAGCATGATAAAGAAGATTCAAAGAGAGTGAGATGCCAGCTCCTTTCATTCAGTCAGTAGCTTCAAACATTTCTGGTATATGAAAAACATGTTTTTCAATGGCAAAAATCAATGAATATTGTAAATGCACAAACAGTAATATCTCCACATTGCAAGGTGCAATTCTGAAATTTTTTCTTTTTCCTGTAAATCCTAGCATGATAAAGAAGATTCAAAGAGAGTGAGATGCCAGCTCCTTTCATTCAGTCAGTAGCTTCAAACATTTCTGGTATATGAAAAACATGTTTTTCAATGGCAAAAATCAATGAATATTGTAAATGCACAAACAGTAATATCTCCACATTGCAAGGTGCAATTATGAAATTTTTTGCTTTTTCCTGCTAATCCTAGCATGATAAAGAAGATTCAAAGAGAGTGAGATGCCAGCTCCTTTCATTCAGTCAGTAGCTTCAAACATTTCTGGATGTTTTTCAATGGCAAAAATCAATGAATATTGTAAATGCACAAACAGTAATATCTCCACATTGCAAGGTGCAATTCTGAAATTTTTTGCTTTTTCCTGTTAATCCTAGCATGATAAAGAAGATTCAAAGAGAGTGAGATGCCAGCTCCTTTCATTCAGTCAGTAGCTTCAAACATTTCTGGTATATGAAAAACATGTTTTTCAATGGCAAAAATCAATGAATATTGTAAATGCACAAACAGTAATATCTCCACATTGCAAGGTGCAATTCTGAAATTTTTTGCTTTTTCCTGCTAATCCTAGCATGATAAAGAAGATTCAAAGAGAGTGAGATGCCAGCTCCTTTCATTCAGTCAGTAGCTTCAAACATTTCTGGTATATGAAAAACATGTTTTTCAATGGCAAAAATCAATGAATATTGTAAATGCACAAACAGTATTATCTCCACATTGCAAGGTGCAATTCGGAAATTTTTTGCTTTTTCCAGCTAATCCTAGCATGATAAAGAAGATTCAAAGAGAGTGAGATGCCAGCTCCTTTCATTCAGTCAGTAGCTTCAAACATTTCTGGTATATGAATAACATGATGTTTTTCAATGGCAAAAATCAATGAATATTGTAAATGCACAAACAGTAATATCTCCACATTGCAAGGTGCAATTCTGAAATTTTTTGCTTTTTCCTGCTAATCCTAGCATGATAAAGAAGATTCAAAGAGAGTGAGATGCCAGCTCCTTTCATTCAGTCAGTAGCTTCAAACATTTCTGGACGTTTTTCAATGGCAAAAATCAATGAATATTGTAAATGCACAAACAGTAATATCTCCACATTGCAAGGTGCAATTCTGAAATTTTTTGCTTTTTCCTGTTAATCCTAGCATGATAAAGAAGATTCAAAGAGAGTGAGATGCCAGCTCCTTTCATTCAGTCAGTAGCTTCAAACATTTCTGGTATATGAAAAACATGTTTTTCAATGTCAAAAATCAATGAATATTGTAAATGCACAAACAGTAATATCTCCACATTGCAAGGTGCAATTCTGAAATTTTTTGCTTTTTCCTGCTAATCCTAGCATGATAAAGAAGATTCAAAGAGAGTGAGATGCCAGCTCCTTTCATTCAGTCAGTAGCTTCAAACATTTCTGGTATATGAAAAACATGTTTTTCAATGGCAAAAATCAATGAATATTGTAAATGCACAAACAGTAATATCTCCACATTGCAAGGTGCAATTCTGAAATTTTTTGCTTTTTCCTGCTAATCCTAGCATGATAAAGAAGATTCAAAGAGAGTGAGATGCCAGCTCCTTTCATTCAGTCAGTAGCTTCAAACATTTCTGGACGTTTTTCAATGGCAAAAATCAATGAATATTGTAAATGCACAAACAGTAATATCTCCACATTGCAAGGTGCAATTCTGAAATTTTTTGCTTTTTCCTGTTAATCCTAGCATGATAAAGAAGATTCAAAGAGAGTGAGATGCCAGCTCCTTTCATTCAGTCAGTAGCTTCAAACATTTCTGGTATATGAAAAACATGTTTTTCAATGGCAAAAATCAATGAATATTGTAAATGCACAAACAGTAATATCTCCACATTGCAAGGTGCAATTCTGAAATTTTTTGCTTTTTCCTGTAAATCCTAGCATGAAAAAGAAGATTCAAAGAGAGTGAGATGCCAGCTCCTTTCATTCAGTCAGTAGCTTCAAACATTTCTGGTATATGAAAAACATGTTTTTCAATGGCAAAAATCAATGAATATTGTAAATGCACAAACAGTAATATCTCCACATTGCAAGGTGCAATTCTGAAATTTTTTGCTTTTTCCTGCTAATCCTAGCATGATAAAGAAGATTCAAAGAGAGTGAGATGCCAGCTCCTTTCATTCAGTCAGTAGCTTCAAACATTTCTGGACGTTTTTCAATGGCAAAAATCAATGAATATTGTAAATGCACAAACAGTAATATCTCCACATTGCAAGGTGCAATTCTGAAATTTTTTGCTTTTTCCTGTTAATCCTAGCATGATAAAGAAGATTCAAAGAGAGTGAGATGCCAGCTCCTTTCATTCAGTCAGTAGCTTCAAACATTTCTGGTATATGAAAAACATGTTTTTCAATGGCAAAAATCAATGAATATTGTAAATGCACAAACAGTAATATCTCCACATTGCAAGGTGCAATTCTGAAATTTTTTGCTTTTTCCTGTTAATCCTAGCATGATAAAGAAGATTCAAAGAGAGTGAGAAGCCAGCTCCTTTCATTCAGTCAGTAGCTTCAAACATTTCTGGTATATGAAAAACATGTTTTTCAATGGCAAAAATCAATGAATATTGTAAATGCACAAACAGTAATATCTCCACATTGCAAGGTGCAATTCTGAAATTTTTTGCTTTTTCCTGCTAATCCTAGCATGATAAAGAAGATTCAAAGAGAGTGAGATGCCAGCTCCTTTCATTCAGTCAGTAGCTTCAAACATTTCTGGTATATGAAAAACATGTTTTTCAATGGCAAAAATCAATGAATATTGTAAATGCACAAACAGTAATATCTCCACATTGCAAGGTGCAATTCTGAAATTTTTTGCTTTTTCCTGCTAATCCTAGCATGATAAAGAAGATTCAAAGAGAGTGAGATGCCAGCTCCTTTCATTCAGTCAGTAGCTTCAAACATTTCTGGACGTTTTTCAATGGCAAAAATCAATGAATATTGTAAATGCACAAACAGTAATATCTCCACATTGCAAGGTGCAATTCTGAAATTTTTTGCTTTTTCCTGTTAATCCTAGCATGATAAAGAAGATTCAAAGAGAGTGAGATGCCAGCTCCTTTCATTCAGTCAGTAGCTTCAAACATTTCTGGTATATGAAAAACATGTTTTTCAATGGCAAAAATCAATGAATATTGTAAATGCACAAACAGTAATATCTCCACATTGCAAGGTGCAATTCTGAAATTTTTTGCTTTTTCCTGTAAATCCTAGCATGAAAAAGAAGATTCAAAGAGAGTGAGATGCCAGCTCCTTTCATTCAGTCAGTAGCTTCAAACATTTCTGGACATTTTTCAATGGCAAAAATCAATGAATATTGTAAATGCACAAACAGTAATATCTCCACATTGCAAGGTGCAATTCTGAAATTTTTTGCTTTTTCCTGTTAATCCTAGCATGATAAAGAAGATTCAAAGAGAGTGAGATGCCAGCTCCTTTCATTCAGTCAGTAGCTTCAAACATTTCTGGTATATGAAAAACATGTTTTTCAATGGCAAAAATCAATGAATATTGTAAATGCACAAACAGTAATATCTCCACATTGCAAGGTGCAATTCTGAAATTTTTTGCTTTTTCCTGTTAATCCTAGCATGATAAAGAAGATTCAAAGAGAGTGAGATGCCAGCTCCTTTCATTCAGTCAGTAGCTTCAAACATTTCTGGTATATGAAAAACATGTTTTTCAATGGCAAAAATCAATGAATATTGTAAATGCACAAACAGTAATATCTCCACATTGCAAGGTGCAATTCTGAAATTTTTTGCTTTTTCCTGCTAATCCTAGCATGATAAAGAAGATTCAAAGAGTGAGATGCCAGCTCCTTTCATTCAGTCAGTAGCTTCAAACATTTCTGGTATATGAAAAACATGTTTTTCAATGGCAAAAATCAATGAATATTGTAAATGCACAAACAGTAATATCTCCACATTGCAAGGTGCAATTCTGAAATTTTTTGCTTTTTCCTGCTAATCCTAGCATGATAAAGAAGATTCAAAGAGAGTGAGATGCCAGCTCCTTTCATTCAGTCAGTAGCTTCAAACATTTCTGGTATATGAAAAACATGTTTTTCAATGGCAAAAATCAATGAATATTGTAAATGCACAAACAGTAATATCTCCACATTGCAAGGTGCAATTCGGAAATTCTTTGCTTTTTCCTGCTAATCCTAGCATGATAAAGAAGATTCAAAGAGAGTGAGATGCCAGCTCCTTTCATTCAGTCAGTAGCTTCAAACATTTCTGGTATATGAATAACATGATGTTTTTCAATGGCAAAAATCAATGAATATTGTAAATGCACAAACAGTAATATCTCCACATTGCAAGGTGCAATTCTGAAATTTTTTGCTTTTTCCTGCTAATCCTAGCATGATAAAGAAGATTCAAAGAGAGTGAGATGCCAGCTCCTTTCATTCAGTCAGTAGCTTCAAACATTTCTGGACGTTTTTCAATGGCAAAAATCAATGAATATTGTAAATGCACAAACAGTAATATCTCCACATTGCAAGGTGCAATTCTGAAATTTTTTGCTTTTTCCTGTTAATCCTAGCATGATAAAGAAGTTTCAAAGAGAGTGAGATGCCAGCTCCTTTCATTCAGTCAGTAGCTTCAAACATTTCTGGTATATGAAAAACATGTTTTTCAATGGCAAAAATCAATGAATATTGTAAATGCACAAACAGTAATATCTCCACATTGCAAGGTGCAATTCTGAAATTTTTTGCTTTTTCCTGCTAATCCTAGCATGATAAAGAAGATTCAAAGAGAGTGAGATGCCAGCTCCTTTCATTCAGTCAGTAGCTTCAAACATTTCTGGTATATGAAAAACATGTTTTTCAATGGCAAAAATCAATGAATATTGTAAATGCACAAACAGTAATATCTCCACATTGCAAGTTGCAATTCTGAAATTTTTTGCATTTTCCTGCTAATCCTAGCATGATAAAGAAGATTCAAAGAGAGTGAGATGCCAGCTCCTTTCATTCAGTCAGTAGCTTCAAACATTTCTGGACGTTTTTCAATGGCAAAAATCAATGAATATTGTAAATGCACAAACAGTAATATCTCCACATTGCAAGGTGCAATTCTGAAATTTTTTGCTTTTTCCTGTTAATCCTAGCATGATAAAGAAGATTCAAAGAGAGTGAGATGCCAGCTCCTTTTATTCAGTCAGTAGCTTCAAACATTTCTGGTATATGAAAAACATGTTTTTCAATGGCAAAAATCAATGAATATTGTAAATGCACAAACAGTAATATCTCCACATTGCAAGGTGCAATTCTGAAATTTTTTGCTTTTTCCTGTTAATCCTAGCATGATAAAGAAGATTCAAAGAGAGTGAGATGCCAGCTCCTTTCATTCAGTCAGTAGCTTCAAACATTTCTGGTATATGAAAACATGTTTTTCAATGGCAAAAATCAATGAATATTGTAAATGCACAAACAGTAATATCTCCACATTGCAAGGTGCAATTCTGAAATTTTTTGCTTTTTCCTGCTAATCCTAGCATGATAAAGAAGATTCAAAGAGAGTGAGATGCCGGCTCCTTTCATTCAGTCAGTAGCTTCAAACATTTCTGGACGTTTTTCAATGGCAAAAATCAATGAATATTGTAAATGCACAAACAGTAATATCTCCACATTGCAAGGTGCAATTCTGAAATTTTTTGCTTTTTCCTGTTAATCCTAGCATGATAAAGAAGATTCAAAGAGAGTGAGATGCCAGCTCCTTTCATTCAGTCAGTAGCTTCAAACATTTCTGGTATATGAAAAACATGTTTTTCAATGGCAAAAATCAATGAATATTGTAAATGCACAAACAGTAATATCTCCACATTGCAAGGTGCAATTCTGAAATTTTTTGCTTTTTCCTGTTAATCCTAGCATGATAAAGAAGATTCAAAGAGAGTGAGATGCCAGCTCCTTTCATTCAGTCAGTAGCTTCAAACATTTCTGGTATATGAAAAACATGTTTTTCAATGGCAAAAATCAATGAATATTGTAAATGCACAAACAGTAATATCTCCACATTGCAAGGTGCAATTCTGAAATTTTTTGCTTTTTCCTGTTAATCCTAGCATGATAAAGAAGATTCAAAGAGAGTGAGATGCCAGCTCCTTTCATTCAGTCAGTAGCTTCAAACATTTCTGGTATATGAAAAACATGTTTTTCAATGGCAAAAATCAATGAATATTGTAAATGCACAAACAGTAATATCTCCACATTGCAAGGTGCAATTCTGAAATTTTTTGCTTTTTCCTGCTAATCCTAGCATGATAAAGAAGATTCAAAGAGAGTGAGATGCCAGCTCCTTTCATTCAGTCAGTAGCTTCAAACATTTCTGGACGTTTTTCAATGGCAAAAATCAATGAATATTGTAAATGCACAAACAGTAATATCTCCACATTGCAAGGTGCAATTCTGAAATTTTTTGCTTTTTCCTGTTAATCCTAGCATGATAAAGAAGATTCAAAGAGAGTGAGATGCCAGCTCCTTTCATTCAGTCAGTAGCTTCAAACATTTCTGGTATATGAAAAACATGTTTTTCAATGGCAAAAATCAATGAATATTGTAAATGCACAAACAGTAATATCTCCACATTGCAAGGTGCAATTCTGAAATTTTTTGCTTTTTCCTGCTAATCCTAGCATGATAAAGAAGATTCAAAGAGAGTGAGATGCCAGCTCCTTTCATTCAGTCAGTAGCTTCAAACATTTCTGGACGTTTTTCAATGGCAAAAATCAATGAATATTGTAAATGCACAAACAGTAATATCTCCACATTGCAAGGTGCAATTCTGAAATTTTTTGCTTTTTCCTGTTAATCCTAGCATGATAAAGAAGTTCAAAGAGAGTGAGATGCCAGCTCCTTTCATTCAGTCAGTAGCTTCAAACATTTCTGGTATATGAAAAACATGTTTTTCAATGGCAAAATCAATGAATATTGTAAATGCACAAACAGTAATATCTCCACATTGCAAGGTGCAATTCTGAAATTTTTTGCTTTTTCCTGCTAATCCTAGCATGATAAAGAAGATTCAAAGAGAGTGAGATGCCAGCTCCTTTCATTCAGTCAGTAGCTTCAAACATTTCTGGTATATGAAAAACATGTTTTTCAATGGCAAAAATCAATGAATATTGTAAATGCACAAACAGTAATATCTCCACATTGCAAGTTGCAATTCTGAAATTTTTTGCTTTTTCCTGCTAATCCTAGCATGATAAGGAAGATTCAAAGAGAGTGAGATGCCAGCTCCTTTCATTCAGTCAGTAGCTTCAAACATTTCTGGACGTTTTTCAATGGCAAAAATCAATGAATATTGTAAATGCACAAACAGTAATATCTCCACATTGCAAGGTGCAATTCTGAAATTTTTTGCTTTTTCCTGCTAATCCTAGCATGATAAAGAAGATTCAAAGAGAGTGAGATGCCAGCTCCTTTCATTCAGTCAGTAGCTTCAAAACATTTCTGGACGTTTTTCAATGGCAAAAATCAATGAATATTGTAAATGCACAAACAGTAATATCTCCACATTGCAAGGTGCAATTCTGAAATTTTTTGCTTTTTCCTGCTAATCCTAGCATGATAAAGAAGATTCAAAGAGAGTGAGATGCCGGCTCCTTTCATTCAGTCAGTAGCTTCAAACATTTCTGGACGTTTTTCAATGGCAAAAATCAATGAATATTGTAAATGCACAAACAGTAATATCTCCACATTGCAAGGTGCAATTCTGAAATTTTTTGCTTTTTCCTGTTAATCCTAGCATGATAAAGAAGATTCAAAGAGAGTGAGATGCCAGCTCCTTTCATTCAGTCAGTAGCTTCAAACATTTCTGGTATATGAAAAACATGTTTTTCAATGGCAAAAATCAATGAATATTGTAAATGCACAAACAGTAATATCTCCACATTGCAAGGTGCAATTCTGAAATTTTTTGCTTTTTCCTGTTAATCCTAGCATGATAAAGAAGATTCAAAGAGAGTGAGATGCCAGCTCCTTTCATTCAGTCAGTAGCTTCAAACATTTCTGGTATATGAAAAACATGTTTTTCAATGGCAAAAATCAATGAATATTGTAAATGCACAAACAGTAATATCTCCACATTGCAAGGTGCAATTCTGAAATTTTTTGCTTTTTCCTGTTAATCCTAGCATGATAAAGAAGATTCAAAGAGAGTGAGATGCCAGCTCCTTTCATTCAGTCAGTAGCTTCAAACATTTCTGGTATATGAAAAACATGTTTTTCAATGGCAAAAATCAATGAATATTGTAAATGCACAAACAGTAATATCTCCACATTGCAAGGTGCAATTCTGAAATTTTTTGCTTTTTCCTGCTAATCCTAGCATGATAAAGAAGATTCAAAGAGAGTGAGATGCCAGCTCCTTTCATTCAGTCAGTAGCTTCAAACATTTCTGGACGTTTTTCAATGGCAAAAATCAATGAATATTGTAAATGCACAAACAGTAATATCTCCACATTGCAAGGTGCAATTCTGAAATTTTTTGCTTTTTCCTGTTAATCCTAGCATGATAAAGAAGATTCAAAGAGAGTGAGATGCCAGCTCCTTTCATTCAGTCAGTAGCTTCAAACATTTCTGGTATATGAAAAACATGTTTTTCAATGGCAAAAATCAATGAATATTGTAAATGCACAAACAGTAATATCTCCACATTGCAAGGTGCAATTCTGAAATTTTTTGCTTTTTCCTGTAAATCCTAGCATGAAAAAGAAGATTCAAAGAGAGTGAGATGCCAGCTCCTTTCATTCAGTCAGTAGCTTCAAACATTTCTGGTATATGAAAAACATGTTTTTCAATGGCAAAAATCAATGAATATTGTAAATGCACAAACAGTAATATCTCCACATTGCAAGGTGCAATTCTGAAATTTTTTGCTTTTTCCTGCTAATCCTAGCATGATAAAGAAGATTCAAAGAGAGTGAGATGCCAGCTCCTTTCATTCAGTCAGTAGCTTCAAACATTTCTGGACGTTTTTCAATGGCAAAAATCAATGAATATTGTAAATGCACAAACAGTAATATCTCCACATTGCAAGGTGCAATTCTGAAATTTTTTGCTTTTTCCTGTTAATCCTAGCATGATAAAGAAGATTCAAAGAGAGTGAGATGCCAGCTCCTTTCATTCAGTCAGTAGCTTTAAACATTTCTGGTATATGAAAAACATGTTTTTCAATGGCAAAAATCAATGAATATTGTAAATGCACAAACAGTAATATCTCCACATTGCAAGGTGCAATTCTGAAATTTTTTGCTTTTCCTGTTAATCCTAGCATGATAAAGAAGATTCAAAGAGAGTGAGATGCCAGCTCCTTTCATTCAGTCAGTAGCTTCAAACATTTCTGGTATATGAAAAACATGTTTTTCAATGGCAAAAATCAATGAATATTGTAAATGCACAAACAGTAATATCTCCACATTGCAAGGTGCAATTCTGAAATTTTTTGCTTTTTCCTGCTAATCCTAGCATGATAAAGAAGATTCAAAGAGTGAGATGCCAGCTCCTTTCATTCAGTCAGTAGCTTCAAACATTTCTGGTATATGAAAAACATGTTTTTCAATGGCAAAAATCAATGAATATTGTAAATGCACAAACAGTAATATCTCCACATTGCAAGGTGCAATTCTGAAATTTTTTGCTTTTTCCTGCTAATCCTAGCATGATAAAGAAGATTCAAAGAGAGTGAGATGCCAGCTCCTTTCATTCAGTCAGTAGCTTCAAACATTTCTGGTATATGAAAAACATGTTTTTCAATGGCAAAAATCAATGAATATTGTAAATGCACAAACAGTAATATCTCCACATTGCAAGGTGCAATTCGGAAATTCTTTGCTTTTTCCTGCTAATCCTAGCATGATAAAGAAGATTCAAAGAGAGTGAGATGCCAGCTCCTTTCATTCAGTCAGTAGCTTCAAACATTTCTGGTATATGAATAACATGATGTTTTTCAATGGCAAAAATCAATGAATATTGTAAATGCACAAACAGTAATATCTCCACATTGCAAGGTGCAATTCTGAAATTTTTTGCTTTTTCCTGCTAATCCTAGCATGATAAAGAAGATTCAAAGAGAGTGAGATGCCAGCTCCTTTCATTCAGTCAGTAGCTTCAAACATTTCTGGTATATGAAAAACATGTTTTTCAATGGCAAAAATCAATGAATATTGTAAATGCACAAACAGTAATATCTCCACATTGCAAGGTGCAATTCTGAAATTTTTTGCTTTTTCCTGCTAATCCTAGCATGATAAAGAAGATTCAAAGAGAGTGAGATGCCAGCTCCTTTCATTCAGTCAGTAGCTTCAAACATTTCTGGTATATGAAAAACATGTTTTTCAATGGCAAAAATCAATGAATATTGTAAATGCACAAACAGTAATATCTCCACATTGCAAGGTGCAATTCTGAAATTTTTTGCTTTTTCCTGCTAATCCTAGCATGATAAAGAAGATTCAAAGAGAGTGAGATGCCAGCTCCTTTCATTCAGTCAGTAGCTTCAAACATTCTGACGTTTTTCAATGGCAAAATCAATGAATATTGTAAATGCACAAACAGTAATATCTCCACATTGCAAGGTGCAATTCTGAAATTTTTTGCTTTTTCCTGCTTAATCCTAGCATGATAAAGAAGATTCAAAGAGAGTGAGATGCCAGCTCCTTTCATTCAGTCAGTAGCTTCAAACATTTCTGAAAAACAGTTTTTCAATGGCAAAAATCAATGAATATTGTAAATGCACAAACAGTAATATCTCCACATTGCAAGGTGCAATTCTGAAATTTTTTATCTCTCTCCTGTTAATCCTAGCATGATAAAGAAGATTCAAAGAGAGTGAGATGCCAGCTCCTTTCATTCAGTCAGTAGCTTCAAACATTTCTGGTATATGAAAACATGTTTTTCATGGCAAAAATCAATGAATCTTGTAAATGCACAAACAGTATATCTCCACATTGCAAGGTGCAATTCCCTGAAATTTTTT